>NW_026057425.1:0-2361 GCF_019202705.1 Hemisphaericaspora subhashii | reverse complement strand
TCAATCATTCAATCATTCAATCATTCAATCATTCAATCATTCAATCATTCAATCATTCAATCATTCAATCATTCAATCATTCAATCATTCAATCAATCATTCATTCAATCATTCATTCATTCATTCATTCATTCATTCAACAATCACAATTCAAATCACATTTCACGGGATGAGTACAACGCGACTGGCCTTTTAACAGAAGATCTTTCGAACCCTCATCAATCACCAAATAATCATCACGAGTGCAACGCGACTGGTCTTCTAACCGAAGATCTTTCGAACCCTCATCAATCTCAAAATAATACGTAAATCAAATCCAAAAATGCATCAATTTCATACTCCGTCCCATGATAGAAGAGTTACCAAAGAACAGAAAATTGAGGATAACTGCACAATTTATTTATGAAGAAGAAAGTTAGAAAATTGAGGAGCAAGTTTATGTAACGTAATTTTTAACGATTTGAATGAACTGGATCCCAGAGTGATAGAACGAAGAGAAACTCCATTAAACAATTCAAGCAGCATATGGTGCAAAAGTATCTAAATCAAGACTCGTGGCGGGATTCTCAAACCATCCCGAATCCTAGAATCAAAGTTCAGAAAATTGTATCATCAACAAGGATCAAATCTCTTCGCCTCATCCTTCAAGGGGAGCTGATTATTGTGAAGTCGAAGCAAAGAACAGTCAAATACAAAACTAGACTTACCGAAAGTAGACTTCCTGTTTATTATATCCCTACCGAGGAAATCTGCAACAGTCAAATAAATCCCCAGGTGTATTTTAAAACCGATGCACATTTCAGGGGAGAAGATAGTCCGGGATACCATTGAAAACAGTCAAAGAGGGGAGAGAAGTGTATAACTAAATAACCAGTCAGTATCTACTACATTTACAAAGATAGATTTCAACAGACCACTGGCCATGACCAGACCGCTAACCGTGGCCAACCGAATTGCAAATGATCCCTCATTTCTGGTCCCATAATTCTCCATCCTGATTATAATCCCAATCGTATCCTCCTTTCACCTAGTCTGACAGTATCTAAATGGAGAAATAATACAATTAGAAAGTAGAACAAGGCTGTCGCTAGAAAAAGTATACACAGCTGTATGGGACAAATAAATTCACAACAAGTCTGATATTGATTGAAATATAGAATGAAAAATAAATATATCCTACAAATTCGACTGACCCACTGACCATGGCTCGACGGAATAACAATTTATACTTAGAACACTTCAGGTACCTGCCGCTGACCTTTCAAATATACCGAGGGTCAGTCAAGTACAAACAGCTGAAATTCCGTGGAGTGTGCCGAGGGTTAGCCAAGTACTGCCGCTGGATGTTGTCTCAGATTGCAGATATCAGTCCAAGCACTATATTGGTCCCCTCAACCTCATCAATCACCATATCAATAAATTCATATACGGCTGGACTTCCCAATGAGGACAGTTCGAACTGTCAGCAATCATCAATCAGCAAGAAATAATTCATATGCGACTGGCCCTGTCAATCAGGACCTTTCAAATTAAAAATCCTAAAAATACGACTGACCTTTGATATAAAGATCTTTCGAATCAAAACATTTCCAGAAAATAACATCATAAGAATCAAACAGAAGTTGGTGAATCATAAAATGATCACCATCAAGATAAGTCACGAAGAATATTTCCAATTAGATTCAGACACAGAATCACTAACAGGAGCCAATTAGGGGAGAGCATTATACATGGAACGTACTTTTAAGAGTTCAACACTAGTTCCCCTGGCACACATTGCGACGACGAACCGGGGCTTGAGCGTAGGGATACTTGTTTCAAACCAGAAACGATCTACATCTTCAACCCGATCGGAGTCAATTGTCAGGTGGGCGGGTTTTCATCCTCTATCCAACATTCAGGATTTCCCATCCATTTATTTTGGATTTTTTTTGCTACTGTATTACATAGGTCAACGTCACTGTCCCTGAATCGTTCTTGCCATGGGTCATGTTACATAAAACAGGATCCAACAAAACTTGTCAAGTAATGATTATAGTGATAATAATTAAGGGGAGTGGTGAAAAGTTTTATGTCGTATCCTGCATATTGGGGGAGAATCTCACCTAATGGGCGACGACGAGAGTAAAAATAACTAAGCGAATTAATTTGTATTTATACCAAGCTAGCCTGGGAATTTCTCACTATTTTCTTCTAGAATCTTCTACCGCAGCCCACACCTTCTCTCTTAGATCAATCTTCGTATAGGACTTTCCAACGCACTAATTTCACTAATATAGGTAATAATATGCTTTATACGCTTCTCGGGTCCCTCGTCTACGCCAATCAATCGAAGGAGTTGAAACTTACTGTTGAAACCAA
>NW_026057422.1:0-4168 GCF_019202705.1 Hemisphaericaspora subhashii | reverse complement strand
GTAGGGTATTAGTCTTCTTCCTTGTAGGGTATTAGTCTTCTTCCTTGTAGGGTATTAGTCTTCTTCCTTGTAGGGTATTAGTCTTCTTCCTTGTAGGGTATTAGTCTTCTTCCTTGTAGGGTATTAGTCTTCTTCCTTGTAGGGTATTAGTCTTCTTCCTTGTAGGGTATATTAAGACACTTCTTCCTTGTAGGGTATTAGTCTTATAAAGTATTGTTTCATCCTTGTAGGGTATTAGTCTTATAAAGTATTGTTTCTTCCTTGTAGGGCATTGGTACTATAAAATATTGTTGCTTCCTTGTAGGGTATATAAGACGCTTCTTCCTTGGAGGGTATGGTCTTCTTCCTTGTAGGGTATATTAAGACTTTGCTTCCTTATAGGGTATTAGTCTTGGAAATGCATCCTTGTAGGGTATTGGTACTATAAAATATTGTTGCTTCCTTGTAGGGTATATAAGACGCTTCTTCCTTGGAGGGTATGGTCTTCTTCCTTGTAGGGTATATTAAGACTTTGCTTCCTTATAGGGTATTAGTCTTGGAAATGCATCCTTGTAGGGTATTGGTACTATAAAATATTGTTGCTTCCTTGTAGGGTATATAAGACGCTTCTTCCTTGGAGGGTATGGTCTTCTTCCTTGTAGGGTATATTAAGACTTTGCTTCCTTATAGGGCATTAGTCTTGGAAATGCATCCTTGTAGGGTATATTAGATAATTGTCTTCCTTAGAGGGAGTTTAACCTCCATCATGGGTATAATAAATAAAGTAACTAGTTCTTTAGAGTGAACTACTTCAAAAATGAGGGTACAATACAACCAACTTCCTTACAGGGTAACTTAATAACTTAACTTAACTTCTTACTTGAAGGACGGAATGAATACGGGCTAGAACTCACGTTTTCCACACTGGTAAAATGATGCTTCATAGTCCCAACACTAAATTCGTCCAATAATGTAATAAATGAACCTTAATTAATCCAACATGATATTTTTGTTATACTGAGCTTAGGTAAACTCACGTCACAATCGAGACTCATATCGTAATTAACACAAGTTTAAACTTATCAAACAGAAAACTTATCAAACAGAAAATTTCCTTCCTCATATACGTTGCTTAATACTCACTCATGGTATTCTAATACATTCTTTGTTAGTAATTAAATCGTCACCTGGCATACATACTTGTCAAAAGAAACTCTTCAGATAATCTGGTACAACATTCATTTGACTCTTTGGATAATTTAATACAACATTCTTCAGATAATCTGGTACAACATTCATTTTACTCTTTTGATAATTTAATACAACATTCATTGTGCTCTTCAGATAATTTAGTACAGCATTCATTATTCTTAATAGACTCTTAAATAAGAAAGTTCTTGATTTACCTCTTTCAACATAATCTTGTTCGACTCTTAAGTAACAAAGTCCTTGGATTACCTCTTTCAACATCTCCCCTTAATTCAATGGTCTTTGATTCTTGAAATTTTGCAGACAATATTGATCCACAGATGAACATTATCAAATAAAAACAATTGCCCAGGCACTACCTCAACATTGCGAGTTACCCTTTTTCATGGACGAAACTATATACTGTCTCGCATTTGCCGCTAAGTTGAATTGTTTGGTATAATCTTCATTGTCATTATCAAACTCCTAAGTTAACCTTTCATCACTTTTCAAATATCATTGCTCTGTGAGATCACATGACCAAATAACTAAGCCCTTGGATTATACTTAGTGTATACGATATCTCCGCTTAATCCAACGGGTGTAAGGTACAAGATAAAGATACTAACACGAGTCACGAAATGTGCCAATAAATTCCTAAATTAAATTTCTCAAACATTTCTCGGTAAAAAGAAATAAGCACTTTCAGTTTGCGTATCGTTTCCATGTCATCAGCAAGCATTAATAGAAGTATGACGATCAATACTAATAATGCAGTAATAATAAAGAGACCAAAGCACTAATAGGCTGTAAAATGGAATGAACGCTTAACAAGAAACCACCAAATATATTCAATGGACAATGATGGCCAATGTGAAAATATCCAAACCAAATTAAAGAATCAATGTTGCCAAACAAAAATATATGTATAATGATCAATATTTCTATGTTCGAATAATTACAGCTTTAAAGCCAATACATCGTTTCAGAACTAAGGTTAATGGGATAAGAATGATTCAACTAGGATTGCTTGGTTGTGCCAAATTCTAATCAATAAGTAATCATAGTTGAATGTATTGTAAGTGATTTCCAATATGTAAGTTCTAAATTTCAATGATTCTGACTTCTCTCTGTCTGTAAAACATAAACAGAGACTGCAGTAACTTCATGATCTACTGTAAATTTACTGCATGGTTTAAGACAACTATCCGAGACCTCTATTCCATGATTCTTTTACCAAATTCCATTATTCTTTTAATTCCAACTTTTTATCTACTGAATCAACAAAACAAAAAGAAGATTTAAAGCTACTTTGACGTGATCTTCAATTAAATAATACCCCAAGCTAACCTTCTGCCCGATGGAGAATAGAATATGCAATTATAATGCAGTTATATTTAATAACACCAGCAGTAGATGAAAGCATCTCACATTTGTCTGAATGACATCGAATGAATTGTTTTCCGGTAACTAAAAATTCTGACTAACTTCAAATCCAAAATTAGCAAATAGACTGCAACACTTAAATAAATTGGAGACTAGAGGTTCGATCAACAATTCTACACCTAACGAACAAATTGGACGTTTCTTATACCGATTCCCTAATATCCAATGGCTTTATGATCTCCAACAGCTTTGAATCTAACCTTTTGATAAACTATGAACAAATCTCAAAATCACTTCACCAAAATAAACAAAAATTTTGAATACGGCTGCTGCTAACATAACCATTATTGGAAATATGATAATACCGATAATACAACCAGGATAAAAGTTTGTTAATAAGGCCAAATCAAGGTATTTATGATTTCATACAAGAATTTGATTTTAATAGTAAACCTTCAATCTGCTAAGCACTCCGTGATGTTAATAGAATATTCCTAACTTCAATTATAAGACAGTAGCTAAGTAATAAGCTGATCTGCCAATACCACCTTCTCTTTCAAGCCGTTGAAACCACCTTCACTTAACAATTCTACAACTTTTTTCATTGATAACCATTTATAATACCATAATGCCTGATAAAAGAAATATCTGTTGTACAAAATAAAAAGGGCACTTGAATAATTTTAAAACAGATAATAGACTATAATTCTTCTGAACTAATCCTGTCAAATAGATTCTAAGTTGAATAAGTTGTTATTTGATAGCGATGTTGAAAAAATCTCTAATATTCAAGAAACCTCTAGTAGTGAAGATAACAAGCAAATTATTTTGATTCACAATCAGCTATATTTATTAGTACAATTTAATCTGCACACTTTGATGTATCAAATCAAAACCAAAGTCAAGCAACTCCGCTAACTGAAGAAGCATGTAACAAAAGAACACTAATATAAAAGGTTAGCATGATGAAAAGATGGATTAAAATAGACTTTTATCAGCAATTAGCTAAGCTATTAATGTTATCATGTGTATAACTAATAATACCGTCTTCAAATAAACATCTATACCAGGTAATGAAACTTCTAAGTTGTAAGCAAAAATTGTATTATCAACCGTTGAATTCAGGAGAACTATGTAACCGGTTGTCTTAAATTGATATATGAATTTCTGTGACATTTTCGTTTTCTAATAGCACATTAAGTCTGAAACCAGCTTCTTCAAACTAATCTGCCAATTCCAAAGACTTATTTTTGTCAGGGCTCATAACCTGTTGTAAATGGAACTGCCTCTATTGAGGTTACCAGATTAGAATGAAGAAAACATGACTGTTACAGATACAACACTTGATTATATATTAAAATCCTTAGTCTAAACAATTAAATATTAGAAACTCTTTTCTCAAAACTTCTCATACTTTTATTCTCAGATTTGTTCGGTGGCAATTTTCAAACTATTTTTTATTTAGTGCACTCACAATTTTAGCCAATATTAAAACAATGCTCGCATTCCCAACACATAACTATCCATACAAGAAGTCTTGCATTAGCACATATCTCAACATTTAGAGTTTTAATGTACGTTTAATAATTTGTTTGTGAGTACTTCTGTGGATGTT
>NW_026057423.1:0-4423 GCF_019202705.1 Hemisphaericaspora subhashii | reverse complement strand
TATCATACTTATGTTTCGATGAATTGATGTGCTCTTCCCTCCATTTCGTAGTCAACGGTATCCTGTTTTAGAGCTTCATGTGCCAGAACAACCATTGGAAGCTCTGAACTGGTACTTTGTACTTCCGGTCATTCCAAAGGCATTGAATTCATATATCCAACATTGTTCAGCACAGAATATACATAATGAGATCTTTCGAAACTTGAAATGAGCCAAGATGATACATATCTCGACTTTCAAACCATCGAGGTAACTGATAAATTTGTATTGTTAGCCACAAGCCATAGTCGTAGCACAATTTTATCTAACAGAGCCAATGAAAGTGTTCATAATATAATTGATTCAGGATTTGATAAACTTTTGTGTGATTGACGGATGACTCCTTTCCAAGGCAATCCGTAAATGACTAGGGTGCCAATCCTTGACAACTCTAAATGATTGAATGAATGGATTGTAGTTATCTTGCAAGGCATTCGATTTTTCAGGAAATTTGTGCAAATCATGAGGTGAACCAAGCCTCGAACAATTACTCCCCGTCAGAAAGATCTATAAAAACTAGAGACGTAATAGCACTGTTTCCGCTCAGAATTTACAGAGTTTATTACAAGTAAGCAGTAGGGAAATTCTGAGGTTGACCGCATCATCTTAGAACCGATGTGATTGAATGCTCTTGGTAAGTAAGCAAGAGTCGAGCCACTAGTTATGGAGTTACTAAGAAAGCTGTGTATCAAATTGTATATATGGGAACGTTAGGACTACCCGATTTATGCACGTTGTCTCTATATTATTTATTCTGCGTTTAGTTTTACTATTTGTGTGTCCTTCAATGTGTAGAAATATTTCGTATGAAATGAGATGCGAAATTTTCGTAAAAAAATTGCGAACTTTGGAATTTTTTATGTATCACATCTACATCCACCTGCCTCGGGTTGCATGACAATCAGAATTCCTCTTGGCAAAATCTACCGATTGATGGCTTGTTTCTTAATTCTTGCAAACTCGTATAAATTAGAATATTCTGCTACCAAGCCCGGGCATTAAAATCAGGTCTTTCTATTGGGCATCAACAGAGATCTACTCGATTTGGTCATACAAGCCTCAGATTCAAGAACACACAACCATCTATTGTTGCGAATTTTGTCGGTCCGACCTAAACCGTTTCTAAGGAAACCTAAAATGGAAATGCATCTGTCAACCTTGTCACCCCCATGTTTTAATTTTAAATTAAGGGAATTGTTGAGACTGACGTGTCCCACGTTTTTCACAATACGAAATAATTTATTTTTTAAGTTATGCTTGGGACGGGTGAAAAAATAATTTTGCAACAATAATTCTTCTAATAATTAGATCAAACTAGTCACTAGCCACAATGCACATAACAAGAACGTTGAAAACAATACGCAAAACATAAACATCAATTTGAAATACACACGAGGGCCTGTCGCAATAAGCTTGAATTGTCAGATCTCGTCTTGAACGCTGTTCCGAGAACTATAAATACTCCTCAAGTTATCTACATTTTCAATTTTCATATTATATCAACAACAACAACAAGCAACAATGCAATTCCTTTCTTCTGTCGCTACATTACTTTTAGCATCCACTGCTTTCGCTAAGACTATCCTTTTAACCAACGATGATGGTTGGGCTTCTACCAACATCAGAGCTACTTACATCCAGTTGAAAGAAGATGGTCACGATGTTTACTTGGTTGCTCCAGTCTCCCAAAGATCTGGTTTCGGTGGTACCTTCGATCTCCCAGAAACCCCAACTTTAGAAACCAATGGTGGCTTCAACTACCCTGCTGCTGGTGCTCCATCTTGGGGTCACGAAGTTGATGATGACCACATCTGGTACTTCAATGGTACCCCAGCTTCTTGTGTTGCTTTCGGTGCTTCTTACCTTTTACCAACCTACTTCAAAAACAATAACCAGATCGATTTAGTCGTTTCTGGCCCAAATGAAGGTCAAAACGTATCCCCAGGTTTATTCACTATTTCTGGTACCATTGGAGCAACTTACAACGCTGTTTACAGAGATATTCCAGCCGTTGCTTTCTCTGGTGCCAACACCAACAACTCCTTCTTCAAGGATGACTTAGACATGTCTGATAAATTAGAACCATCTACTATCTATGCTGAAAAGGTTGTTGAATTCGTTAACGCTCTTTTCGCAGGCGAAGGTCACAACACTCGTGCTTTACCATTAGGTGTTGGTCTTAACGTTAACTTCCCAGCTGTCGGTTACCAAAACGAAACCTGTACCAATCCAAGTTGGGTTCAAACTAGATTGAGTGGTAAAGATTCTGTTACTCTTGATGTTATTTACAATGCTTCTTCAAACCTTTTCACTTTCTCTGAAAGATCTGGTCAAGGTATGCTTGAATGTCAAAATGGTGACTGTAAGCTACCATCTGAAGCTTTTGTTGTTACTAACGAGTGTGCAAGTACTGTTTCCGTCTACAGTATCGATTACGATGCTAACACCAAATTAACCAAAGAAGTTCAAAACTCTTTATCTGCCTTATACAAGAAAAAGTAACGATATGAGCTTTTCATTTTGCCATCAATACCTGCTTTTTGATAGCAAACCTTCTTTCTCGTTTTATAAATTTCATTATATATATATATGTAGTACCGATTAATAGACTAACAAGCTTTAAAATCAATTCATTGTAGAAGGTTTGAATTTAATAGATTACGTTATATTAGATTATCATTTCAAAGAGCTTTAATTTTCCAATAGAAAGATCGGTCAAAGAGATAAGCTATTAGACATAAAGTCATGAAATATTTGCCCCAAATATTTATCTATCCAGATCAAAATACTCATCACAGATTGGACGGTCGAATATGNATTATTCACCCCATAAGAGTTTGCATAAGCTCAGCGTGAATTGGGAATGTGACCAATAAATGAAAGTCGGTCTAAAATTTCGCTGTATAATAGTATCTGGTTTATTGATGTAACATGTGGGTAGTGTCTCTATACAGGGGAGAAGCAGCAAAATCTTAATTGGCTAACTTTTAGATATAATTACCAAATCTAAATTCGCTTGTATGGAAATGTCAAATCGGTTGCAAACGACAATTTCCCTGAGGGGCAAGTACGGATATGAACTGTTATTGCAAGGTGGAGCCCAAATGCGGAAATCGCTAGGTTTAAACAAAGAAGACCACATGTGGGTTCGTAGGGTTGGATGTAAGAATAAAACGGTTATGCAAGAATTGGCGAAGAGAGAAGAATAGATCAAGTGGATTTCAAGATTTGCGCTTTTTGTAACCCTGATCCCACGTTTGTTCGTGTGAGTACAAAATAAAAAATATTTTGCTGGATAAGACCTTTTCCGTCCGTACCAACAACGTCTCAGATACACAGTCTATAGTGGTCACGTCGTAATCAACACCTTGTTGTACGGTAGATAAATGAATCGTATACACGTAAGGTTGTAAAGAACCTAAGCACCAAAGTTAGTTATCCGAATTAGATGGTACCTGATCGTACCCCATATACCGTGCCGGAAAATGCTTAGAATGCAATGTTTTGTTGGCTTGAGATCTTGGCCCTCGGAAAACTTGCTCCAAAAACTGTAGAATTACTTCCGCTATCCGTTGAAATAGCAAAGTAGTCCGAATATGGAAGGAAACTAAACACAGAGCTCCTAATGTTCCTAGTAAAAATCAAATTAAACAAAGAAGGGTGCAATTTATTAAGTCAATTTTGAGCCCACACACCCACGTTTTTTAAATGGAACCAATGTTGCATAAAAAATATCTCATTGTCGTATCCCACAAAAAAATAATTTTAATTAGTTTTGCAACACTAAAAAATATGCCAATAATAATATCCAAGATCAACAATTATAGTAAAACAGCATATGTGTTTGTTTCTGTATTCTTGTTATAATTTGATTGTCAGTTTTTGATGCCGCATTTGAAATAAAAGCACACGCGGGTTCGAAGAAAATCGATGCCGTCGCAAGTGCAATAAATCTGTAGTGCCAAAACACAGAGCCGGGGGTTTGAGACGGGTTCAAACCAAGTATAAATACGTCTTAGAGATCTCGCTTTAGTTCGATCTTTTTTAATATTCGTATCATCAATCAAAACAGCAACAACAACGGTTTAATCAACAATGCAATTCCTCACTTCTGTCGCTACTTTACTTTTAGCCTCCGGTGCTTTCGCTAAGACTATCCTTTTATCCAATGATGATGGTTGGGCTGCTACCAACATCAGAGCTACTTACTACAAATTAAAAGAAGCAGGTCACGATGTTTTCATGGTTGCTCCAGTCTCCCAAAGATCTGGTTTCTGTGGTACCTTCGATCTTCCAGAAACCCCAACTTTAGAAACCAATGGTGGCTTCAACTACCCTGCTGCTGGTGCTCCATCTTGGGGTCACGAAGTTGATGATGACCACA
>NW_026057341.1:0-145431 GCF_019202705.1 Hemisphaericaspora subhashii | reverse complement strand
GAAAAGTTACCCGGCTGGTTGTCTTAGCCGTGGGAGCAATTTCCACCGGTTTTTCAGTAGCAACAAGTATGTCACGTGAAGTTGTGACTGCTTTTTTGGAAAATTCGTTAACAAATTTTCCCATACAAAATGCGCTACCATGGGCCCCTAACAAATTTTCCCATACAAAACCTCCTAACAAATTCTGCTAACAAATTTTACCATACATTTTTTCTTTACCAACCTTTAAGCCAAATCCCATCTCAGGAATTCAGACCCACTAATAGATGAAGTATACCATGTGTATTTGTGCACTTGCACTACCATATATTTCTCCATACAAAATCTCTTAACAAAATCTCCTAACAAATTTCCCCATACAAATTTCACTAACAAATTTCGCTAACAAATTTCACTAACAAATTTCACTAACAAATTTCACTAACAAATTCTCCCATACAAATCTACCATACAAATTTCACCATACAAATTCTCTCTACCAATCCTATTTCCAACTCCCATCTCAGGAAATAAGACTCACTAATAGATGGACTATACCCTGTGAATTGATCAACTTACACTACCATACAAAGTTTGTTAGTAAATCTCTTAAGAAAATTTCCCATACAAAATCTCTTAACAAATTTCACTAACAAATTTCCCCATACAAATCTACCATACAAATTTGCCATACAAATTTTACAGTACAATTTCTCTTTACCAATCCTATTTCCAAGTCCCAAGTCAGGTAATCAGACCCACTAATAGATGAGGTATACCCTATGGATTTGTGCACTTGCACCACCATACAAAGTTTGTTAGCAAATCTCTTAACAAAATCCCCATACAAATTTTGCTAACAAATTTCCCCATACAAATCTACTATACAAATTTCACTAACAAATTTCTCCATACAATTTCTCTTTACCAGTCCTATTTCCAAATCCCATCTCAGGAAATAAGACCTACTAATAGATGAACTATACCCTGTGAATTTGAGCACTTGCACTACCATATATTTTGCCCATACAAAATTTGTTAGTAAATCTCTTAACAAATTCCCCATACAAAATCTCTTAACAAAATCCCCATACAAAATTTTACTAACAAATTCTCCCATACAAATCTACCATACAAATTTCACCATACAATTTCTCTTTACCAATCCTATTTCCAAATCCCATCTCAGGAAATAAGACCTACTAATAGATGAACTATACCCTGTGAATTTGAGCACTTGCACTACCATATATTTTGCCCATACAAAATTTGTTAGTAAATCTCTTAACAAATTCCCCATACAAAATCTCTTAACAAAATCCCCATACAAAATTTTACTAACAAATTTTACTAACAAATTTCGCTAACAAATTCTACTAACAAATTCTCTTAACAAATTTCACCATACAAATTCTCTTTACCAACCCTTAATCCAAATCCCATCTCAGGTAATCAGACCCACTAATAGATGAAGTATACCCTATGGATTTGTGCACTTGCACTACCATATATTTTGCCCATACAAAATTTGTTAGCAAATCTCTTAACAAATTCCCCATACAAAATCTCTTAACAAAATTTCTTAACAAAATCCCCATACAAAATTTTACTAACAAATTCTACTAGCAAATTTACTAACAAATTTCACCATACAAATTTCCCTAACAAATTCCCCATACAAAATCTCCTAACAAATTCTCTTAGTAAATTCTGCTAACAAATTCTCCTAACAAATTCTCCTAACAAATCTCTTAACAAATTTACTATGGATGGTCCCCCACCAGCCCCCCACCAAAATGAGAGACCACCCATAGAATAAAAGAACCTCGGCTCACTGTAATTGAAAGCACAGCCGATTACCCGGCGGATCCTGCTCTCAAACAAATCGGACAACTGAAGCTTAATCTCAGCAGATCGTAACAACAAGGCTACTCTACTGCTTACAATACTCCGTTGTACATTTAAGTCGTATGCAAAGGATTTATCCCCGCGCATTATGACATTGCTATCCACCGGCAAGCACTCAAAACCTTTCCGTTAAGCGTACCATTGCCAGCCTGCTATGGTCCAGCGACTCAAAAGAGCCTTATTCGTATCCAACTAAAATGTGCAGGGCAAAAATCATCGCTTTCTAGCATGGATTCTGACTTAGAGGCGTTCAGCCATAATCCAGCAGATGGTAGCTTCGCGGCGTTGCCTGATCAGACAGCCGCAAAAACCAATTATCTGAATGAACGGTTCCTCTCGTACTAAGTTCAATTACTATTGCGATAACACTCATCAGTAGGGTAAAACTAACCTGTCTCACGATAACGAGTAAAGCTCAACATGGTTTTCTTACCTTTGATGAGATTGGTCAGGAACCTTCTTCGGGGCAAAACCTCACCTAATGCTTGACATTTGTTCACCAACATATTGGATCTCAAATTGACATTCTTTCCCACTAACCTTTGTTTATTCCAGCAAACTGCCCAATACTAAATTGCTCCTCATTTAAATTTTTTAAAGAATCGAGAAACGAAGTTTTATCAGAACTATGGTCCTCGACCACAGACCATCGTATCTAAATCCCTTCACACCCCTCCCCACCGTTTAGCCTCCGTCTCCTTCTTCCAGTTTCAGTCGTCTTCCTAAGGTCTCTAAGTACGAATTACCCATTCTATAAAATGGGCGATTCCAGCCAGCTATCTCATAATAGTTGGCCACTGTACCAATAATTAACACATTGCTCAAGTCAACACTATTAATCATTTACCCTGAAAGATCGAACTAAAGCAGACATCAAGACCTTGGTCTTGGAAAGGATGGGCAAGAATCTCCCAGCACAATGACCATCATCTGATCATAGAATGAGCAAATTGTGTCAAATCGAGGAAATGAATTCCCCGAATGACGGTGGCTATCTTGTATTGCTGAGTTCTCAAAACAAATGAGGATTCGCTGAAGCTATTGGAACAATATCCTTAATAATGAGTGGTTGTTGAAAATTGATCAAAAATCAGTTGATTTAAAAGAAGAAGAATAAAAAAAAAATTAAAAAGTCAAAGATAATTTTAATCTATTTATAATTTAATAATTTATTTGAAATGGAGAAAGAAAAAAAAAAATTTAAAATTAAATCTCCCCACCATTACAAATTAATAAATAAGAAAATTGTTGAGTTTTTTTGCTTATCAAATAATGAATCAACTTAAATCCAAACTGTAATCCATTTGCAATCACAGAAATTTATTGAAGGATCATTGCTGACTAAAGAAACCAATGAATAATTGTACATTTCATTCAAAGCTAGTCTATTAACGTATAGATGGACTACTACCATCCGTCCACTTAATTGAATTATTTCTCTTTGGACAACAATTAGCAACAGAGATGTTAATCTAAAGAAATATCAATGAACTATAAATGAAATCGCAAATATGGCTACTGTAATTGATGACTTTTAATATAATGTAAGCTTCCCTAGCAAATGAAATAAGCAACATTTTTTAATTTGATTTACTAAGGTTAAACTACTGGGAATATAAATCATCCATTAATCATTCAAACAATTACCATTCGATTTTGAAAACTTGAACCAACCTTCAATTTTATCGAGCTTTAATTTGGGTTTTAGATAGGTTTGTGTTTGGCGGAACTTCAATAAACAAACCAAAACCAAAACTGAGGTTTCATAAAATTGAAGACTATGGTTGGCGGGATGATACAATTTCCCCCTCTGACTTGGGAGAATAAATAGCTTGGTTCTAAAATATTAAGCGTTGTCCAACACAAGGAAGTTCATAAATGCTTTGTTTTGTTTTCATTCTTCCCTTATTATCTGTCACTGGATGACAAGGTTGGAGATCGGCCCTGCCAAATGGAAGCCTTCTTTTGTTGAGGAACTGTTTAAATGTCCATTCGGATAAAAGACATAATAATTGGCCACCGTGGGAGAGTTTCTGATTTGAGACATTAACATGCTGTTCCTGCTGGGATAGAATGAAATCTATTGGAAAGATGAAAATTAGTATGATTCATTGTTGGCGGCTCTGCGACAAGTTTGGGACAACTTTTGCGGTTGTTAAAATAAGACGAATTTCTCTCTGGTTTGTAGTTACCTATTTGATAAAATCTATACAAAATGAGTGTTTAATTAATAAGCCAAATTGGAGCCAAATACTCAATGAGTTTAGTACATTTAAATGAGACTTGCTTGCACTTTTCTGAATTGAGGATATGAACTGCCATTTAACTTTGAAACGTAATTTGGTTTCCATGTAATCTGATTCAATATTACATGGAACCCAGTTTACATTGCCAAAATTAAATTTATAAGCAGCTGGACACAATTTTATTATAATAAGTGGATAGCTGGCCTTTTTTGAAGTCTTATTTGCAATTAAACAAACATTTGTTGATCGTCTCAAAACTTCGTTGCGGAATGCTTGAAAGTCTATGGCAATTAATTAAACTACTGCTTTATTGTTGCTGCTTTCGCTGAAGATAATATCCCAGTTTATGTCAATATCTTCAATTGGGGTCAGAGCAGTACTTCACCTTTTGGAAGTGAAGAACTAAATTATGGAATTTGCCTCGATGTCAACTTAGCAATTGTCAATGAAATGAATTGTGGTCCGTTATAAAATGATCTTATACGTATATGTTTGGACCGTCGATGAATGACGGATGAAACATATCAGTCTAAGATATCACTTCACAAGAGATCACAATTCATATATCTAAAGGCAGTACTGTGTTGACCACCGAATGAGATATTCAATTTACGCAATGCCGATGCAATTTGAACAGTGCTGAGATCTGAAATAGCTTGCTTACCTGGAGCTCTTGAATCCTCTAAAAGGAAAATGTTGGGGATTTGAGGTGCGTGTGTCTAAAGGACATGTATACTATTCTGAAGGACGTATCTGGTTTGAATTCACTAGGGACTCAATGCAGTTAAGTTTTAATCATTCTAACATGTCAAAAGATCTTTTAAAAATCGTTACAAAAATGCAGATCCCTCTAAATTTGATCTTCCTTCATTTGATCTTCATCATGTGACATACTTCAATGGGAATTGTAATATTCTCTAATGCCATGAAACAACATGACAGCTTTAATTTCTTTCGTTCATTGTCACGAAGTCAATCTTTTTAGATGTTTTATGGAATGTCAAGAAAGAACTTGTATTTGAAGATTGAACCTAGTGTAGATATCATGTTAAGAAGGTAGTAATATTTTTGATTAGTGACTCGTTTGATTGGAAAAATCTTCAAACCAGACTACAATAATGAGTTGGACAAAGATGAATGGAATTGGAACCATTGACTTGAATAATGACAATTAGTCTATTCAATAAACAAAAATCTTTATCAAATATTCGATCCGGTGTCGTTGTCTAATAGATAGATTGAATTTGTGGTAGTTGATGTATTGAAGGGTCTTATTCTTTTCTTTGAGAAAATTTTCAAGATGAAATTTCTTAAAGACAAAAGTTTTTTTCCACTAAGACTTTTCATTTCGTCAAAGACTGAAAGCTGATTTGTCAATCTTTTAGCAGAGCCATCCTTTAATCTTCAAAAATGGCATTATTGATTCCGATTTAGAAATCCTTGTGCTATTAATTTGGCTACTTGAATAATTCATGAAGCTCTCACGCATAAAGCTAAACATCATTAATATCCCAAAGCATTTACTTTGTTTCTTTTGGATTAATTGTAATCAGCTGCCAAATAATTTAATTTCTATATGGAAATCGTAGGAATTATGAAACGAATCCAAATAAGTGGATAGCAAGTTCATACTATGACTCTGGAAATGGGAAGTCAGAGTTATATGATCAGTGTATGTATTTCTATTTCTGAAATAAACAATGAACATGAAAGTTATATCAATAGCTTTCTTTATCTGTTAGTTGTTGTTATTTGTTCTGCGAAAATAGAACGACTTTCTCTCTAGCTGTTATGGGATGGGGAAAGCCTTTCAACTAGCAGATGATTTCATTATTGTTCTTTCTATGTCAATTGTTGGATCTACCATGGGACATGGAAACTTCATTTTAAACCGGGTCTCTCATTGATTCAGAAGAAGTCTAAGCACCCGATTTATTGCATATTGAGGAGTTAATGAGTCAACTGCCTATGCATTCAATTGTAGTAGTTTTGCTAATTAATTGGTGATGTGAAATAGATGTAAATGATGGTGATGGGATCCAAAACAAAGACTTAGTGAAAAATAAATTTTTACATTTTGATTTCCTTTGAACTAAGAAATCCACGTATTTGAAAGGGGAACAATGGACTCACGTGTTTGTCAGGTGTATATCACGCTTTTATCATGTGATGACTTTTCCCAAAAAATATTTATCCATATTCTTATGTATTTACAACGCAATATTCACCACAATTATTAATATTTTTCCAAATGAAAGCATCGGTATAGATAATAAGGCATCTACCTTTACTGTCGTAGTCATACAAGGTGTTCAATCTTAATATTTTTCAAATTTAATTGAAATTGACTTATCTCAAGAAAATTGCCAAAAATTCACCCAAATTTATTCAGTTACTGGAAAACAGTTATTCTTCACATTTAAATATAATTAAAATCTTACATTGCTATTAAATATCGAGTGTACCATTCAAATACACAACTCTTTGATTGTCGTTCATAATGGTTCCATTATGTATCTACTTTTAACCAACATTCATTGCCGTGCATAGGCAAGAAATCGTTTGCAGCCAATGAAAAATAAATGCTTCTCATTTTTTACAAAGACAAAGATGAAGCAATATACGACGATTTGACACGGAATTAGAGAGATAATATTCTCAAATAGGATTGTCCCCGCCTACGCTACCACTATGAAACTTAGTTGATCGTTGTAATGTTTATTCAAAATTTAGGGGTGTTGCAAAGATGTATTAATCCAAGGACGACATTAAGTGCGACATTGAATCCAACAAACGGAAGTCCCTCAAAGAAACAAATTTAATCTTCAGTTTCACTCCCAATCTACAAACCAAAGAAAGCTGTCATATCCATTAATTAATCTATTCCAATAACTCCCAATTTATCATGGAACAAAACCCGTTTAATGATCTTATAACTATTGATTTGTTTGATATATCGTGAATTAAAATGAACGTTAGAAAGTCACATTTATTGCGATAGTCTAGAAATTAGCAACATGTCATTATTTGAAAGAATTCATTAAATTTATTCATCTTTACAATGTTCTTGGGGAGCAAAATATAAATAACTGCCATTAAAATTATATCGTAAGAAGAAATAATTACAAGATCCCAAGTAATTAATAGAAAACGCCCTAAAACTAAAATCTAAACTAGAAAATTATGTTCAATTCGATTTGGTAGATGCTTTATCATATGGTCCAAGTGGACTATGGATAAAAGTATCAAACAACCCCTTGAAATATTGCAATGTCGCAGATTCAACCCCAGGATATAAGAAATTTGAAACCCTTACCACATGAGAACACCCTCTAACTGGCTCGATCCCATCAAATCGTTGTTCAATCCAAGTCCAAGCAGCAGGTGCACCTACAATAGTTTCAGCAAGATGGCCAGTAGTTGCATCCTCAGCAAATTCAAATGAATTTATATTGTTCTGACACCAGATGTCATAAATCCCTTTTGCACCCACGATTGGAACAATCAGGTCCAAACTTCCATGATAGACAAAAATGGGAATTCTGGGCATGAGATCTTCGGCCAAATAGATCAAAGAATTGTCTTTAACTACTTTTCCAATAATAGCGTCATTCAATACACCAAATCCTTGAGGAAATACCGACCATAGACCTTTGAAAAATCGACTACCGATATAATTCATCACAGAAGGAACCAAAAAATATTTATCACCATATGACAAGGGTAATATATGCATAGGATTAGCCAATTTATATATCCTATCCTTGAAATCCGGATATTCATTCGCAAGTCCAGCCAATGCATTAGCTATCAATCCCGCAAATATAGTCCCATCAGTCGCTTCTGCAGTCGCGGTAATATTAGTCACAAACCCCCCTAATGCCACCCCAATCAAGGCATCACCCAAATCAGGAGCATATTCTGGCTGTAATGAAGCTGCCCATGATGAAGCCAATGACCCACCAGAATATCCCCACATTGCCACTTTTGCATCCTTATCTATCCCCGTGAATGCACCCGATTTCAAAGCGGCCCGAATTGAATTAAGTACTGCTTGTCCAGATTGTCTACCTACCGTGAATGTCGATTTCGGTCCTTCATAATCTGGACTCACGACATAATACCCCCGTTGTAAAGCCATAACCATAAGCGTCATATCCGTCTGTGTTGCCACCGTTGCAAATGATGACCCGAATAGAAATCCATATGATGGTGAACAATCAATATTTGCCGAATCTTCATATGTTTGATATGAAATGACTTTCTTTGGGTCGGCATTGTGGGGTTGGATGATTGTGGTGACGATTGTGTTTGGATTGCCGAATGAATCTTCGGATCTGATTAGGATTTGCCAGGCTTGTTTGATGTGGATGGGAATATAATTGCTGGCTAGTTTGCTGGGAGGCAGTCTGATTTTTAGGATGTCACCTGGTTTTGAAGTCTCGTATCCTTTTGGGGGAAGATAGAAGTCATCTTTTGATGGGGGCTTTAGTGTTGATCCTGTCGCTTGGGTGATCAAGAAGCTGGATATTAAGAAGAAGTAGTATACGAGTTGCAACATTTAAAATCCTTGAGAAAATTTGTATATTAAAATTCATTTATATGTTTAAAACAATATAAGGCTAGCCATTATAGAATTATTTATATAATGGATCTCTTAAAATGAGAAATTAGTAAACGTCTAAACGTCCATCATTCAACGTCTAATTCCATTGTTGTATTTTAGACCGAATATGTCAAAGAAGAACGTAGGATACAACGAGGGTCCTTTTTGAAGTCATTCACATGTCAAAATAAAAACTTATAGACCAAGGTGACGGGTTGACAACCCCTTGTAGTCAATTGCAAATGATATAAAAAGTGTCACGCATGCCCTGAGATGTCGTATGGTACCTACCTAACCAGGGTCCAAGCTAAGGTGATTCTCATCCCAGCATGAGCAGTTGCGAATCTGTTAGAGCAATGTCATAGAAATTCTCGAGTTCTCAAAAAAAAACATCGCTCGTTTTGCTATAGGCGATGCTCTGTGGTTGGCAATATTTCAACGAGAAGTCTCTATCCAACTGAGAGAATTACTATGCAAATTTTGGTGATTGATTTTTTTTTTTCGCCAACAATAATTCGCAACCAGAAAAAAATCGTTTGCTGCAATGATTAAGACACAAAGTCATTTACCATCCTAAGTAGAGAAGAGTATAAACTGGAATGCGTGTACGTGTCTTCTAAAGATTAATGAACGTGGAATCTTATGATGGCCTCCTACGTTGTTCTATCACAAGATAGAAAAAAAGAGGAAACCAATTCTATCTAACTTGGATTCCTTAAAGAATAGTCTTAATGCATAGTATAAACTTTTATCTTAGGGAGATAACCTCAATGTATATTGTTACATCATAAATATTTAGAGTTAGTCTATATTGTCTCTCTCATGTCAATGTTTGTTCTATTCCGTTACCACATCATTTCTTGGAGTAAATAAGATTTTTATATGTTTTTCTTTATTATGAATTAATTCTTTAAATCCTTTTTCAACTCCATCTTCTAATTTAACAACAGAAGTAATTAATGTTTTTAATTCAGAAACTGGAATAAGTCCTGATTCAATTGCTGCTAAAGCTTCTTCAAAATCTTCTTTAACAAAACATATAGATCCAGTAACGATTTTTTCCGTAAAAGTAGTTTCCATTGGGAAATATGGAATTGATTTATGAGCCCAAACAGCTACATTAGTGGCACAACCTCTAATATTCAACGTACGTAATCCAGTTTCAAAAGTTGCTGGAACCCCTGAACAATCATAAGAATAATTGAAACCATGACCATTTGGAGACATTGCTTTTAATTCTGAAACACATTGATCAACTGATTTACCAGTAGGGTCAAATACTTCTACCCCTAAAGTTTGTGCCAATTTTCTTCTTGCTAATGCTGGTTCACTAAGAACAATATGACCAACTTTATGACCTTTTAATGCAAATATGGTAGTTAAACCAATGGGCCCCCCACCCAAGATTAAAGCACTTTGCCCCTCTTGAAATCTTGAAACACGAACTGCATGCCAACTAACAGCAATTGGTTGAACTAAAGCAGCAACATCAGTAGGGATGATATTTTCATCAAATTTAATAACTTTAGATGCTGCAGTAACTAAATATTCTGATAATCCACCATTTGTAAAACCTAAACCAGTTAATCCTAAATAATCACATGCATTATAATGACCAGCTGTACAACTTGGACATTTTGGTTTATCAAAATTTGGTGATTCGGGGAATCTATATCTATCAAAACAAGTACCTGTAACTTCAACCACTACTTTATCACCTTTCTTGACTGTGGTAACTTCCAGACCAATTTCAATAATTTCTCCACTTATTTCATGACCCATACATTGAGGATAAGGCAAATTTGATACTTCATTATTAGTACCCTTTTTACTGAAAAAGATTGGACCATCAGTAAATTCTTTTAAATCAGATCCACAAATTCCACAATAATGAATTTTAATTTTAACATCATCAGGACGTATAATTTGAGGTTCAGGGAAATCATCATGGAATCGAATATCTCCTCTATCATGATAAACAATTGCTTTCATTTTGTATTCTGTATTATTTGTATTGCTTGTATTGTTGGTTAATTTGAAATCTATTAATAAATTTAGAAATAAGTAAAATTGGAAAAAAACGTGGAGATTCAATTTAATAAGAATAACAAGGAGAAGTTAACCTTTATATTTAAATTATTTAAATTAAAATTTTAATCCCACGAAATCTAAACTTTAAAATTAAAAATATAAAATAATTAATTAATTATACTATTAAGAAAAAAAAAATTGATTGGTTAAATTACATAAGGGATTTAGTTTGATAAAAATGAAATTAATGATGATGATCTCTTGGGGGGGCATTGCTTGTTCTCTTTTCTCTTCTCTCTATAAGGACTAAATATTTCTATTATTTTTTAACAATTAATGTGTAGATGGATTCTAATTTATTTTTTAACAGAATTTCTATAAAATAAGTTCTTCCTATTGTTCCCTGAAGTACATACGTACATATACCTCGGTAAAATTACTTCGAGTGTTCAAATTATCCAGTTAGTATCCTATCGAATCTAATCACTTCATAACAGTGCAATCCACAGACTACCTTGATAAATTGCTATGTACCGTTGCCAAGATATAGATTGCATGACCCCTGTTCGTGTATCTTGCCAAGATATATCGTTATAGCTTCCGGGTTCTTGTTCCAATTTTTCAACAACAAAGCCCAAAAAAAAGTCACAATTCCGTGCATTAAAAAATAATCACAAAATTTAAATCATTCCATCCCATCACAGTAAAATGGATCATCTGGATATGTCACACTTTGACGCGAAAGTACACACGGCTGGAGGCTGTAACAAACGCCTAATAAATTTTAATGTCACGAATTGACAGGGTTCTCTCGCTATTCATCCGTTAGAATTGCTTACTTTGAAATTCAAATGATTTCTTTTTCAGACTTTGCACTCTGTTCTTTGTAGCTAAAACCAGATCTAATGATTTTTTCAATGACTTATTATTCCAAATAAGGAAACAATGTGCGACACCGCATTATCCCATCGAGATCTTCCAACCGAAATCATGACATATATCTAACCAATCAATACATATTTTCCCAGAAGAATTTCGGATCCATGATTCTTCCACTATATCCCAAATTCGTTTGATATTTCCAACTTTAAAATTATTGGAATAAACTTGATTAAATTTCATTCTAACATTATTTCTATCAAATTTATTACTACTTGAGATTCCACAAATTAATAATGCCATATTAAGACAATTAACAACATTGTTCTTCTTTTTGATAATTAAATCATCCATTAATTGTAATGCCTTTAATAATAATATTTGAATCTCAGTAGATGTAGGTTGTGTTTGTTTAATGTATAATAATAAATACATCTTACAGGTAATTCTATTCAATTCAAATAATTCTAATTGTAATTCCCGTTCATCTTCATCCAATTCTTGTAGTTGACCAAATGGAATACAATCATCCACTTTTGTTAATAAATCATTAATGCTTCTATTAACTTTCTCAAAATGTTTTAGCCTCTGTTCTGTCACATCAATATCTTTATCTAATTTCTCGATTATCTCCATTCTTTCCCGCTTCAATTCAACATAAGTATTCATAATCTCACCTAAAACTATTATAATCGATTGACAACATCCTTGATATGGATCCAATCCATAATTATCATCATTCCCGCCAAACAAATTATTATAATTATTAATGGTACAAATAGTCCCTCTTTTCAATGATTCACTTGACATTATATCACGAAATTGAAAAGTTGCTAAAAAGAATTTACAATCTTCAGAATATTCAAAATCTTTAATAAATTTTTGTAAACCTCCATATTGTCTCATCAATATTTCACAATTATGAAATAATTCATACCATTGGGATGTATCACCTGAATTAACTCTAATACCAATTGATATTAAATAATATGCCATCATAATGAAATAATCAAATTTATTATTATTATTATTATTATTCTTGTTTGGTTTAATTAAGGACCTCTTGGCAATTTGTAAATATCGTTCAACATCTTCATTATCAGCATTTTTATGAAATAATGCTCCCCATGCAGCCAAAAGATTCAGAATTGCTTCACTTGTAAATGCCAATGTAAAAAATGTCTTCTTAAAATAATTATGAGATTTTGGACTAATAGATAATGAATCAGCAACACTATTTTCAAAATAACTTATATATTCCAACCCTTTAGGATCTAAGAATAAAAACAATGGAGACGATAAATTATCAATAATGGTAGTATTGAATAACACAGGTGATGAAGTCGCCGTATCAACAATCCCTTCAGTTGCAGGAGATGCAAAAGCAATGTCTAATTCATCAGGAAATTGTAATATCATCTCATGTTTCCGTTGTTTTGGTTTTGTTACTTTATTGTTTTGAAATGTAGTTAGATCCAATATTTTAATATCCCATTGACAATCTAAACCTCTCACATCACAGAAGGTACAAATAGGATGTCGTTCATCACATTTCTTCTTTCGTTGTCTACAAATTAAACAACCAGTTTTAGATCTTGTTCTTTTCTTACTCATATTACATGACTCATAGAGTAGTTGGTTGTTGGTTGTTGAGGGGTTTTCTGTTTCTCCACTTTACAAGTTCAACTAGGATTAACGGGAGTCTCTTTGTATTCTATTTAGTATAGGCGGTCTAAGGAAAGAAATGCCGTATCAAATAGTTAATTAAAATTTCGTTAAGTTTTTCCGATTTAATCTTTTTTTAGTGATTGGCTTTTTCCATTTTTGAATCCTCCAAATTTTCTCCCCCACTTCAAAATATTTTTTTTAAAGTTTAAATATTTTTTATGTATTGTTCCCATTCTCCATTTTTTCTCTTTTTCCATCGAAGCTTAATTGTTCCGATGGTGGGCGGGTGGATTAATATATAATACAATAGAAGGGGAATGAGTCAACGAAGGACGAATTTGAAGGTTTGAGATTTGATTCTCTCTTTTTTTGTCATTTTCAAAACAAGCTACTTCCCCCCCACCTCCCTAAGCCCACTACATAACAAATGGATTCCAGATCATCTAGTCCCAATACCACTAGTACCAGTTCAACCACCAAAAAAGTCCGTTCTAAATATTCTCGACCTTGCGATAGTTGTAGTGTACGTAAAGTACGTTGTGATCTACAAACCCCTTGTTCAAGATGTATAAAACATAATCTCCCATGTACAAATAATCGAGTTAGAAAGAAATGTGGACCCAAAAATATTCATCAAAAAACAAGAGATGCTATATCACAAGTATCAAGAATATCATCAACTTCAACTCCAACTCCTATTCGGTCGCCTATTCTTGTAAATCCTACCACTGATGGATTTGAGTTTAAGATTCCAGTTGAAAGTTTATTACCATGTTTACAAATCTATCAAACTTGGTATTATGGAGTATGGCCAGTTATATCAGTAGCCCAATTGGTTTCAATCCTAATGAATAAATCACCAACATCAGACTGTGATTCAGAAACATTATCAACATATTCATTAAGTTGTGCTTTATCAGCAGCAACAATAAATCAAGTCAGATTCCTAAAATCAAATTTTCATTTATTTTATTTGCCAGAACAAGTTCAAAATCTTGATTTTGCTCAGGAATGCTTTAGGGCAAGAGATGAATTTGATTATCGGTCAAATCCAAGTTTAGAAACTTGTTTGACTTGTTTCTTCTTATATGCATATTATGTAAATACAATTGGGGGGAAAACCAAGGCGATAATTCATTTACGTGAATCAATATCAATTGCTCAAATATTAGGATTACATAATCCCGCAAGTTTTATTAATAAATCACCAGCAGAAGTTCATAGAATGAAGAAAGTTTATTATTTATTATTGGTGACTGAAAGATATGTTTGTATTGAAGATAGTATTCCCGTAATACTTGAACCTACAATTCCATTACCTTCTTTAAATGATGAAGAATATTCTGTATTAATTAGTGGATTTCGAGAATTGGTTAAAATCTTTGCCATCCCTGATCGAACATTCTTTGATCGATTTATTGCCTTGAAATCAAACATGGGAGAACCTAACTCTATGATGATGCCAACAACAACCTTCCATTCATCATCATGGCTCGTGAATGTTCATGAACAATTACAAAACATTCGAATAATGGATGATGCCCCCAATATTCAAAAATTAAATATCACCTTGAGTAAATATTGGATGAAAGCATTAGCATGGGATATAACCAAGAAAAATAACTTATTAGATGAATATGAAATCAGTTTATCAAGATGTTTCCCCATGATAATTGCCCGGGATTTTTTGGAAGAAACGAAAGAATTACCAATTGATTCATTTGAATCAAATGGACCTGGGGTATGTGTTAAACTACTGGCAATTATTGATAGTTTAATCGATTCAATGAGTTTAAGTAAAGATTATAGTGGGGTTGCTTATTTACAAGGAATGGTGACATTAATGTCAAGATTGGAGAATGAAATTGTCACATCTCATTTACATGATTATATGAAGATTTTGAATGCTTTAATAAATAGTCAAAATTTACATTCTCCATCTCCTGCAATTGAAATGCCGAATTTTACGGATGGTGGTGGAGGTGGACATATTTCTGAACTTTCAAGTGATGATTGTTCAGAATCTTCAAGTGTTAACCAAGACGGGAATGGAAAGAATAATAATACTAATAATGGAATATCTCCATTTACACAAATGACAATGGCATTTTGTATGAGTCCAGCAGTTGGATCTACACCTGTGCCTGGGACAACACTGACTTCTGGATCAGCACCAGGACCAGGAGCAGGACCTACACCTGTCCATGTATCTGGACAGGGACCTGCAACTTCACAATACGCAAATATAGATGATTTATATAGTCAATGGTATCCATAGATCGTAGCAAACTTTCCAATATAAAAATAATCTATTATTACTTACACTAAAAAAGGGGATAGAAAACACACACCCTGAATCAATCAATCAATAAAGAACAAACTTATTTAAAAAATACATAGACAAATTGTAGTATTTGTACACATCAATTCCGACCAGCGAAACCTTTCTTTCTCTCTTTAATCATCCTCATCTAAATCAGTTTCCAAATCACACATTGTCCTACAATTTGGACAATAAAATTGAGGATAACTTTTGGTAATTAATGGACGAATACATTTATAATGCCAAGAATGAGAACAAGGACTTATAAATAATGCTTGACAAGGTTCAATCTTCATTAAACAAATAGCACATTCAGTTAATTCCTCACCTAGACGTAGTTTATTTGTAACCCCATCAACCCCTGCTTCCGCTGAATCATTTAAATGTAAATGTTTTAATTTTTTATGAATTTCTAAATTAAATTGATTGACTTTTCTTTGCCAACTTTTATTAAATTCACATCTCATTTTAACACATCGATAAACTTCTTCCGTGCCCCCACGATAATCCATACCTAATTGAATTATATCTCCATCAATCAAAGGCATTAATGTAGATTCTTGAGATGCAGGAGATAATCGAATATGATTCAAAAAAGTCCCCGAGGAAGATTTACAATCTTTTAAAAACCATTGACCATCTTCATTACATTGAAATAATGCATGAGTTCTTGAAACAACTTTACTTTTGAATACAATAGGGGCAGAAGATCCCTGGGGAGCATGAGCAGCAGCTTTATTCTTTTCAGTATATCTACCTACTGAAATGGTAGAATCAGGTTTGATTTTTCTAATTATGGGAGAGAAATAAAGTCCTGAAGAAGTTGATGAATGATCAATTAATGGAGTTAATCTAACTGAATAAAACCCATCTTTATCCATTCCATTATTTTTTTCATCACTTGATAATTCTGTTGCTTCTGGTTGTGGGGATGATGCTTCAGCTTCTATATCAGTTGTTTCATTTATTGGAAGAGGTTGGTCTGCTGATGACGATGGTTGTGCCTGGATTGGTGTTGTTTGATTTTCACCTTCTTCTTGACATGCTTCTAGATTTTGAGTAGCAACACCCGCAGAAGCAGCAGCTTCTCCATTATTATGTAAAATCTCATCATGCAGATAATCATTCAAATTGGCAATAGTTGGACTATTTGACATTAAGCCAAGATGATTAGCTGAATCAGTTGATGTAGTTGTAGATGGATTAGTATTATTTATTTGATGAGAACCACTAGCACCACGCATACTAAAACCACTTAAGAAGTTTAGTCCAAATGATGATCTTCTTTGTTGTTGTGGATGCAGAGGTGGGGAATGATTATCAGATGCTGATCCATTATTAGATTGATCTGATGATTGTTGTTTCGTTGAAGTTGAAAGTAATGCAACAGGATGATCTAATTCTTGAGTAGGAGAGTTTGATGCTGAAGCAGATGCTGATGGAGGGATAGACGAAGTAGTCGTAGATTGAGGAGATGAGGATGAAGATATTTTTCTTGATACATTTGGTATTGTTTGGGCAGTAGTAGGACCTTTAATCATTGTTGTTGTTGGAGATGTTGTTTCTGGCATTATCTATTGCTAATGATTAGTATGTATTAGTGTATATGTGGTTGTAGTAAATGCTAAATTATTGTTATTAAATTATAAGTTAAATAAAAATAATAAAATATTAAATTAATTTTAATGATGAGTGTATGACGATGATAGTAAATGGTAAGTTTGTATGATGATATAAATGACGATAGTATTTTTATTTCCACAATCTGTCTCCAATTTTTATGATGTTTTAGTAAACTTTATATAATATTGGATGATGCTAATCACACTACTAGTGGTATCTATAAATAACTTGTGTGAGTTGGTTGTTGTTGTTTTGCAAAAGAAAAGCAAAGTTGGGAATTTAAAATTTTTATATGTGGTTTTGTTAAATTGTTAAGAAATGAGCTGGTAGATATTAAAATGAATAAATAATACACTCTTCCAATAGTAATAGTGATAGGAACGACTAGTAGTAATTATATAAAAATTGTAATAAAAATTTGACGCCCAAATCTTTTCTTTTTTTTTATTTTATTCTTATTTTATTTTTTCTTTTGTCACTCACTCAGAGAGGTTATATAAATTATAGTGTGTGTAGTGTGTACTGTGTGTAGGGTTGTGGTGTGTTGATGGTTTGAAAATCGTTTAGAATTAACTGCAAATTTGTGTAATATAATGTTACACTCCTAATCTACTGTCCCTATATAATTACTATTCCTATAATAATTTGAATTATATATATATACATATATTATATACACGTAATGGAACACTGTAAATTGATCTAATCAGCCCATGGCAACCATTGAATTGGAATTATAAATCGTCAAAGTGTATATAAGTACAAGGCTGGCTAAAAATAAAATTAATCTTTTTTTCTTATTGTTATTTTTCTTACACTTAACTAAAACGCGTTAAACAATCAATCTATTAATCTTAGTAAAACATCTTGTAATTGTTTCTTACCATTATTACTCTTCCAAATATAATGACTAGTATCTTTACTTATTATCCATTCACTAGTCTTATCACTTAATATACTTATTTCTCTTTGCCATTTACCCCAATTTAATGATGTTTTAATCATATAATCACTAGAAACAACAACAACAGTAATACCATTAATATCAGATTTTATAACTTCATTATATGATAATATCCCAGATAGTAATTGTTCTTGACATCTTGCTCTAATATATCTTGATTGATATATAAAATCACTACCAAATATTCTACTTTTACTGGAATATTTCATAGGATGGAAAAACCAATGAATATTTGCAACCAATCCTAATGGTGATATAAATCCACGTACCCAAAGTTTAAACCCAGTCAAATTATCCATAACTTCCAATGAACCTTTAAATACCGACAAATCTTCATTCTTTCTATGTCCTCCACTAAATGGCCATTTCTTCAATAAATCAGTATGCCAACTATCAACAAACAAAATAGAATGAATCTTATGTTTATATCTACTAGCAAAATTCCTAACATATAATCCACCAATATCAAACCCCACCATTGAAAACGGACCTTCAATCCCTTGTGATTCCAAAGCTTCCATTAAATAATCATTAATTATTCCAATTGAACTAGGTGGTGGTGCACTATCGGAAAATCCATATCCTGGTCTATCATAAACACAATATCTTTCTAATTTATTTAAATGATATAATTCTTCAATCCATTCTTGGAAAACTTCACTTGAACTCAATTGTCCTCCATCAACCAATACAATTGGTTGTGTTGCATTGCTGTCATATACATCTCCAAAACAAGCTAAATGGATCCTGAATCGATTATTATTCACAGGTACTAAATCACCCCAAGGTTTTTCATGAGTATCAAAACTACTCAATAAAATAGTTAAACTAATACACCAAATAATCCAAAGTATAAATATTTCAATCAATACTTTCAAACTCATAATCATCAATTCTCCAACGGTTCTTCTCTTTTCAATTCTACCAGTAAATCTAATCTCTTGAGAATTTCTTGCTTCCTGAACCCAATAATCAACCATCGAATTTATGAATGAATTAAAACATGTCCAACCAATCAACACCGCCCCCAACCCACCCAATCTCTGTCTCATCGCCGGCACTGCCATAACCACCACCAAATCAACCACCAAAAATATCGCAATCACAATACCCATAATTCTTTCATAATAAGCCGGAATTATAAAGAATAAATTATGTATCGAATTAATTAATAAACAAATCAATATTAAATCAATTTCTAAAAATGATTTCCCTCTATTGTTAAACCAGGGAATCGAAAAGAATTCACTAATGACCAAGATTAATAATAGGAATAGATTGATATATACCAATATTCTTATAAATAATTTAAGTCGTTGGATATGGGGGAGGTTTAATGGAGAGACTTGGGGATCATCGGGGTCTAATAATGGTTGTTGTTCTAATTGTTCTTCGGATGTACTTGATGAATCATTGATTTGGGAGACTGGTGGGGCTGGTTGTCTATTTGTATTCTTTTTAGGTGTATTTGTCTGACTGTTAGCTATTGGTGGATGCTGCTCTGGCTCTGGTTCTGAATTACCTGTCGATTGATATGTTGACATGATTTCTGTAGTTGATAAAGAAGGAATTAAGTAAAAAAGTGTGGAGAGAGAAGAGCCTTTTTTTTTTGATGGTTTAAGGGTTTTATCTGGTCGAGATAAAATTGCTTTAGCAATCTTATATAAATTTTCAATTGAATCATTAACCACTTACTTTGTATTAGAGCCAAATCCAGATAGAGAGCTTCCTGAAAGGACGAAGGAATGGTTAATTACGTCTTTGAATTTTGAAACTATTCTAAGCCTATCAGTCTCTTCTATCACATGATCCAATAAGACGTGTTTCTTGTTTGAAAATTAGACCCCAAATTGATAGTTAAAAAAATCTTATCCAACAAGAAATAGACACTAAGGGGAACCTATACACTTTATTTATGGTTTCTTCCATAGTTATAAGGAGACCTAATTGATCCGTTTCTTCAATCTATTTGGTGGTACTAATCGTGAAGTTGAAATTTGCAGCATTTCCTAATTGGGGGATTTGTCTCGGCCGAAAGAAATAACTGGAGGGGTTCCTAAGATTTTTATCTTCTTCACACGAACAACAATTTTTAAACCATCTTACATTTTACTTAAGAAATTTACAACTTCACTTTAATCAACAAGAATAAATAAAACAAAACACGTAGGATTATCTTCCATTGCTACTCCACCCCTACGCGTACAACAAACACAAGATGACCACATCACTGAAAGACGTAATTTCCATTCCAAATGATATTGAAATAGGAGGTGCAACTTATTATCAAATTCATATCAAATTGCCACTTCGATCATTTATTGTGAAAAAGAGATATTCTGATTTTGAACAATTTATAAGTAATTTATGTGATAATTTAGGAATAAATGTTAAAGATTTCCCCTATAGTTTACCTGCTAAAAGAATCAATTGGTTAAATAATAAGAATTCAATTATTGAAGAACGAAAAGTTGAATTGACCAAATTATTAAATAATATAATTAAAGATAGATCATTACAAAATGAAAAGATTGTGTTGGAGTTTTTACAATTACCTATTAATTTTAAGTTTAATAATGATATTTTCAAGAATGACGATAATGATGGTCCTTCATTTCTAAATATGGATGTATCAACATCTGATAGTTGGCTTCAAGTTTATAGAAGTCTTAAACAAGATATACAAGATTGTCAATATCCATCATCAATTCAAGAAAAGATAAAAATAAAACAAAAAATAAATACCACTTATCAACCAATACTCCAGAACCTTTTAAAATCACGTTCTCAATTATCATTATCGAATGATGAAAAACAAAAACGAACATCCTTAATAAATCAACTTCAAACAACTTTGGAAACCATCTTAAATAGTCAATTATATCAACAATCCCATGCAAGTGACAACATGCCAGGTGGATTCAGACAGGCGAAAAGGGTATTAGGAGCAACCCCACCACCTCCTGATCTTCCCAAAGAAACCAAAGAAACCAAAGAAACCCTTCCATTATCCAATCAAGAGCTATTACAACAACAAATTCAAATCCATAAACAGCAAGATCAAGAAGTGGAACAACTTAGACATTTGATCGCTAGACAGAGAAACATGGGTGAATTAATTCATAATGAAGTAGAAGAACAAAATCTTATGTTGGATAGATTTAATGAAGAAGTAGATTCTGCAGGTGATAAAATTAAAAATGCAAGACATAGAGCTAGGAAAATCGTATAGAATTTATTTATTTTTACATAATATTTATATATCTATTTATACAATTTGGCATTTTTCATAGATCTATTGGATCAGTGACTATTTCATTTAGCAAATTTACTAAAACGATATTATCTGCCATAGTAGGAGGTTGTCTTTCATCATTAAAAAAATCTTGTATTGCCGGATGATTACTTAAATATTCTTGAGTTAATTTCTCAAGATATGAATTATCTTGACCATCCAATACTCTTTCTTGATCAGCACCACCCCTTAATGGATCATTATCAATTTTCCAAAATCCCCCAACATTATTAAAAAAATTATGAATTCCAATTCTTCTAGGTGGATAAGCTCGACCATAATTTCTTAAATTGCCAACTTGGGGGAAATATTGCCAATAAAAGAAACTACCAACATATACCCCAATTAATGACCCAGCAATAATATCTCTCAAAAAATGTCGATTATCACTCACTCTTGAAGCAGCAACAAAACATGCCAACATTATTGGAGCAATGGTTAGGAATACCTTGAATGAATTATGTCGATTATCAAATGTATGTAATCTTGCCGCAATATTTAATGACGTTATAGTCATGGCACAAAATACCGCCGACAGATGTCCACTGGGGAATGATCGAAATCCTTCCATTACCAAATTCCAATCAGGTTGAGTACATATTGCCACCGTACTTAACACCATTGGATCAACAGGCGGTATAGCTGGTCCAATTGGATCACATCTAGATATCAAATCAGGTCTCGGCAATCCAGTAATATTCTTCAAAATACAAGTTGCCATTAATTGTGTTGCCATTGCCCCTAATAAACATATCAACCCGGAAATAAAATCCCAAATTCTTCTTCTAATTGCAAATGTCCTAGGTGAAAATATCGAAAAGAACCCAAATTGTAAAATGGGTATCCCTCCAGATATGAAAACCAATAGGGGCATAGGTATAGCCGCCTGGGCTTCTGTCCTATAGGCATATCGCAATGATAAATCAAATAACAGAAATTCATGAAATATGGGCGGGATAATTGTACCTAATGTCATGGATAATATTAATATTGTTGAATAAAATATGAAATCAAATGTGTAGGAGATTGTGGTTAGGCCTGATAATTGAAGGTTTTTAATTGTTATAATCCAATCTCTTGTGAATAAATGCATTGGAAATGAATAATTTAATATATATAGTTAAGGTTTATTAGTAGGGTTTTTGCAATCTATTAGATTAGCTGCAAAATCCGGGTAAATTAAAATCTCACAGAAGAAAAAAATAAAATTGTCGGTTCTTGTTTTTTGTTTGGTTAGTGTGAGAGGGAAGTAATGAAAAAGATTTTTCAATTCCCTCATCCCTTAAGTATATCTTCTCTTCTTCTTCCTGTTAACCAAAAATCAAATTACTCAAATTGTATGTTTTAACCAATATTAAAAAGTCATTTTGATAGTTTAACTTTTAATTTTTATAAGATGATAACGTTTCGCCTATATTCGATTTCATATGAGAATACACAAAACAATTACACCAAGATCTACGCTGAACTAAAAACATAAGTTAAATTAAATCAAATTGATGAAAAGCCATTACAAATGAATTGTTACTAACCAAAAATTTAAAGGATCCATCTAGAAATAAACCAGGATGATACTTTTGTGAATGCAACACTACCCCCAAAATCTTTATCCCTTCTTCTATCTCTTTTTCGGATAGGTGTAACTAATACTTAACCCTAACACACCTTTGCCAAACATTTGTACCTCTAAAGTGGAAATTTACACCTCCACCTAATATTATGACCTCTTTCAAGTTCTTCATATTTCTTATCATTTAGCTAATCCTCTTCCAACCTGGAGATTACTGAGGTCAGGTTCCCTTAGTTAAGGGATGATGACTATATGGGATCAGTTTCATAAACCAGATAGTCGATTTCTCTAAAATAACTTTGTGAAAGGAATCTTCACTTGCTTTGGTAGGGAGAATACCTGTGACATTGTTGTTGTAAATACACAGGAACCTCTCTATCATCCAAGTTTGACGAATTATGGAGTAAAGACAGGTTTCTATGTAGTCTGCTATGCTGAAGGAGAAGGGAAACACCAAAATCCACAGAGCTACCAATTGATAATTTTTTCAATCATACTGCATATAAACCAAACCAATGAAAATACTGAAATTTGTAAAGAGAGAAGTCAATGAAAAAAACTTAAGACTTACTTCAGTATAAACCACTAGAAGGTAAACACATATAACAAACCCCCCACAACAACAATATGATAACTGCAGCAGGTCTTGGATTAAGTGTCTTTCTCGGATGTGCCACCAGAAGATTACAAGTTATAATCATGGCTGGTCCAACCCCACCAAGATCAATTCATCGTTTAACTGGATATGCATTATCCCTGGCATTGTATGTTGGTGTGTATTTTGGATTTGATAGGATAATTGAAAATAATAAGAAATTGATACAAAGAAGATTGGCTATTTTACGTGAACAAAGAGCTATTGAAGATGATTTCTTTAATTTTGAAGAAGAACCTGATCATAGACATTTGGTTGATAGAAAAGGATTATTACTTAATTTGGTTGACAGAATTGGTGCTCCAAATAAATAAAGAGACATGATTTGCATAACGAATAGGGAATAAGAATATGTAATAGTTGTCATATATATATTACAATACTAAAAGGGGTTTTTATTACATGTATTTTATTTATTTTTAGTTTTTAGTTGTTTTTTTATATTACAATTTAACTAATACATATTGAACAAACACGACATACATATATACACTTCCTGACTCATTGTCACTCCCTGACTCATTGCTCTATTTCTTCTTGTTCTTTACCTCTATTAAACACATCATCACCTTCTTCTTCTTCACCTTCATTATTGTCACTATGAGCACCGGCATCACTATCATATTCTTCATCAACTTCACTGTCGTCTTCATCTCCCTTGAAATCAGCATCGTCTTCTTCGTCATCATCGTCAGCGGCGGCAGTTCCCGGCTGAACAGACTGTTCCCCATCAGTTGCTGCTGCTGCGGCTGCATCTGTCGTTGTTTCTTGTTGTGGTCCCTTTTCTTGATGAATAGTATTAAACGAATCATCACTAATTCGATGTTCCTTAATAAAATCATCAATTATTTGAAAGAATGCTTGATCAATCATACTAAATTCAATTATTCTTTCTTCATTTCTATCATTTAAAACCGTAACCACAATACTGAAAGTATTTCTAGTAATATTTGTATAACTTGCATTTAAAACTTTTGATAATTCAAATACTTGAATTGGTTTTTTGAATCCAAATATAAGATAGGGAGAATTATATTGATTTTGTTTTAGGAATAATAATACTCCATCTTTCGCTCCTTTATGACATTCAACCATTATTATCAATGGACTTGACGAAGGAGCCTTATTATCAATTAATGCTACGGCACAATCATGATTTAAACTAAATTGAGTTTGGAAAAGTGTAGGACAAGGTAAATAATTAATCAAATTCACGCCACATAATTTGAATTGTCGTTTAAAATAATCCAAAATTCGTTCTTGAATTGGATTTAAAATTAATGTATTTTTAGGACTGGCAAATTGTGATTCAATATCAGCGGGTAATTTCCCTTGTTTAATCATTTGTTTTTTAATTATATCTAATTGAATTTGACAAATTATTGGATCTTTTGAAATATTTGTATCTTGACAATATTCTTCATTAATCCAAAAACATAATGATGCAACTCCCTTTTTGATTGGATTGGTTGAATTACCTAATATTGGTAAGATCATACATAATTTAATTGAAGTTTCTAAATTAATTAATGAGATTTCTGGAACCATATTGGTGGGATTTACAATTGAAAGTAATGGATATGGATTACCATCTCGTTCTAATAAATGAAAAGTTAAATTCATTTTCTTTCTAATTGGAGATTGGAATGAAACTTGAGGGATTTCAAAGATGATTGATTCTTCAGGTATTGGTTCTTCACTACGGACAATTAAACCATTCTCACTATTTACATTAGCTATTGTTGGAGATTCTTTTCTTCGTTTATTAGAATCGTTATTTGAATCAGTTAGATATGTGAATAAATTATTAAATACGTCAAGGTTATTAGCATCTTTTTGGATAGAAAATCTAACTTGTTCTTGTAGATTATGAGGAAGTGTCAGTATCCAATGTGGTTCCAGCATAGTTTGATTGTGGAAGGGTATTTCTTGATATTGGTTCCTAAAAAGAAAAACAAGTAAAGCTTGCAAAGTAAAATCAATTTAGATTCTTCCAGAGTGCGAATATTGATTGACCAATATGAAATTGCCATGAGCATTGGAAAAAATGAAGCAACTGAAGCATACACACCAACAGAGTGTAGATGAAAATGAACTTTCAATGGAAACCACTAAAGATAAACTATTAGATTCAAATGCCAATATAATTCATATATTACCAAGTTGTTTACAAGAGTTAATAACCATTGATTCTGTTTATAATATTCTAATAGAATCAACTAATGACAATGACTTAAAGAATCAATTAATTGATCTTAAAGATTCAATTGATCATTCTATAGTAGAGCAATCAATAGATCAAAATAAATGTTTATTATTGACAATGATGTTTGGATCTAGTTGTATGAAAGCAATTGATATAGTTTTCAATAAACAGATTTATTGTTGTCTTTCCATGGGGATTGAATTGAACGATTATTTCAATGATCCATTGAAGTTTACAACAACCCAATTTAAAATAACCATAACATCTAGATCAACAGTTAATATGGAAGAAAAGCTATTGTTGAAATTGGGATATAAAAAATTACATGGGAGATTAGTTCCATCATCTGACAACAATACATCAACTAATGAAATAATAATAAGCAGCAAATCACTTGGTGACTATAACTCTGTTGATTTATATAATTGGTATTGTGATTGTGATGAATATCAACAATCATATACTGATGATATGAAACCAGTGAAAATAAATGGTGATTCTAATTTAATTGAATGTTTATTAAGTCAACTGAAATCAATTATTCTTGAACCAATTCCAATTTGTTGCCACATATTGGCAACATTAATTATATTGTTTAACATTGAGAAATTACATGATAGAGTATTTGTTGAGTATGAGTAAATAGTTAGATTGGGTATAGAGGACGGGGAGTTTACATATTGTATCATTTATAACTTTGGAAGATATAGAGGTTAATTTTTTTAATTGGTTGCAAATTATTTTGAGATCCTTTTAAGATTTGAGCCCTCTCAGAATAGTCACAAGAGGGGTTAATACCGTGTTTGTAAATGGCCCTAGAACAGAGGATAAACTATTTTCAATACCATACGTATCCAGAATTGTTGTTGTCTATGTCTATGTTATTTAATCTAAGATAAGGATGAGCTAAAAAGTGTCTGCTGTATTTGCTCTCTTTTGTTGGCTTGCGACGATATACTGAAAGCATTACTTGCATCTAAAGGCATGGATAGAAAGATTCTACAGACCTCATCCCTTATCCTATACATATATATATACGTGTGAGTTATTGTCTCTGTACTAATAGAGTTTTGCAACCAATATAAAACCTTACACTATTAAATTGAAGCTAAACAGAAAAAAAAAAAGAGATCGTGGTAGAGGGTACGTGGTGTTTCTTGTTATTTTGAATTTAAACTTTTCAAATTTAACAAATGTTAATTAAATTTTATTGGATGAGATGGATAAGGGGTGCTGATTAATTGTTAGTATTATAGACATCGATTTTATAGAGATATATTTCATAAGGGGGGTGTAGATAGTTTATATGTAATTGTATAGTGAATAGTCCGCCTGGTAACAACAATAATTAAAATTAGAATTAACACATACACACCACACTTAATTTAATTTAAATTATGACAAATTGGCTTTTACAAGAATTTAGAATGGAAAAGAAAGAAAGAGAAAAAAAAAAAAAAGTTTTTCTTTTTCACCAAAAAAAAAGAAGAAGGTCATTTCAATAAAAATTTCTATTTGATCAATATCTAAAGAACACTTATTATTATTATTATTATTACAACAAGACACTACCAGTCAATAACTTGTCTATTAGATTATCATCATCATCAACAATAACATAATCCATCCTTCTTATTCTTATTTCATAGGATTTTCATATTTTCATTTCTTTACAACAATAACAAATAGATAGAGAGAATTTTCTGCATTATTTTGAAAAATAACAAAATTCAACAATCACTACAACAACCAAATAACAACAAGAGATCTATTTACGAGAGAGAAATAGAATCTAACCAACTAACTGTTCCCATTATTATTACTTAATTATTATTGTTTCATTTTACAAAGAACAAATCAACAAATCAACCCTCCAATAGTGTGAACAAAAAATTTAGTTTGATTTTGATAATTCATATTTATTTAATTCTTCCAATACATAATTTATAAAAAGTGAGCTTTAAATTTTACTAATTAAATACCACTTTTATAATCTTAATAATTAGTATTAACATCAACGAAAGGATTCCACTTATGTTCTATTATTGAAACAATCACATTAACAAACAACAACAACAACATCCAAACAAAGATTATTTATATTTTTTTTTAATACTGTCATAACTATTGTATAATAATACCAACATGTCAACTCATTCGTCATCTACATCTTCAAATACTACTGGTCCAAGTCGGTTTCGCAGTGATGCTGCCAGTTTCTTACCAAGTCAACATCCTAGTTCATATCATCATCAGCAACAACAACAGCCAGCGCTACCACCGCAACAACAACAGCATACTCAACCCCACCATACACAACCCAATCAATATTACACCCCGCAACCCCATATGCAACAACATATTCAACCCCATCCACAACAACATATGTATATGCAATATGCAAATACTCAATATCCAATGATGATGAGTTATAATCCAATGTATGTGCCGGTATATGTTGATAATCCATATTATCCGACACAACAATATGGAATTCCAGTACAACCACAACCAATTCCATTCACTCAACCAAATCCTTATAACAATCAACGCAAGAGTATCAATAATACTTATAACAAACGACCAAGTCAAACGCATATGAAATATACTCCAGCTAATGCAAAACCAAATGGTAATATAATAAAACCAACTAATATAGAATATTCTTCTTCACTGTCTCCTATACCCAAGAAAGATGAATTGTCAACTCCTACTTCCACATCATGTACTACTTCTACATTAAGTACTCCTGCAACTACTCCTGCCAAAACTATTGCAACTACCACTAATGATCACCATGAAACTAATGACTCTAATGAACAGCAAAAGCAACAACAACAGCAACCACCGCAAATACAAATCAAATATCCTATATTTATTAATACAGATCTTAATGCATTTATCAATCAATTTGATGTGACTCATAGATTCCATGATCATGACAAGAAAAATAGAATACTAAACAATTTACAAACAACTGCTACTAATAGACTAATATTTAATACTCCTTTAATAAAAGCGTTTGACTTCAATTCCAATAGTACCACGACCACTGATGGTGGAGTAAGACAATTATTGAAGACAATCACTCCACTGACTCCAGAACCTACCGAATCCGTCACCAGCCATGCATCTACAATCGCCACCCCTGCATCTAAAACTGCCACCCCTTCAATAATACAGCATGAAAAACAACCAGATCAAAAGGAAGAGACGAAGGAACAACAACAACTATCACCACAACCACAAAAACAACAACAACCACAACCAGCAAATTGGGCGTCATTTTTACAAACATCTGCCCGTTCTACACCCGACATTGCCAAACCTGCCAAACCAACCAAAATGGCTTCCCCTGCCACCCCATTAAAATCAACTACACCAATACCAACTTCAACAGCTTCTTCATCAGTTACTGATTTCAACATGAATAATGAATCTGCTCAACCATTAGGTGTATTATTATTAAGAGTCATGTTTGATCCTAATTATTCGGTCTTAAATTCCGAATTACCAATCTATTCAATCAAACCTCGTGGATTAATTAATACTGGTAATATATGTTATATGAATTCAATTTTACAAATCTTATTACATTGTGAACCATTTAATCGATTATTAAAATTAATTGAAAATAAATCAATTGGATCATTAGGTGGGAATTCCACTACACCATTATTGGATGCAACTATTAAATTTTTTAATGAATTTACAAATTCCAATGAAAATCTAGTTCCTGAAGGTGTTGTTACTTCTAAATTACCAGCGATTTCTCCAAAAGATTTTTATGATAAATTAGTATCACAACCGAAATTTCTGCATTTACAATGGGGACAACAAGAAGATGCTGAAGAATTTTTGGGATATTATTTAGATGGATTAAATGAAGAATTCTTAGAATCAATTAAAAGATTAACTACTCCCATGGTTGATTCATTAATTCAATCATATTCAATTGATAATATAGCTGAATTGACTAATAAATTTAAATATAATGTGAAAATTACTATGAAAAAAGTCAAGAATGACTTGAAAGATGATGAAAATCAAGTTGATGGTGGTACTGGTGATGGTGAATGGAATGAAGTTGGTGCTAATAAAAAAATTCATGTCAAACGTACAGTTGAAGTAGATCCAACCCCGATAAATATGATATTTGGAGGACAATTCAAATCAGTATTAACAATCCCCAAATCATCATCAAATCAATATCAAAAATCAATAACATTAGATCCATTCCAACATGTTCAATTAGATATTAGTAAAAGTGATACTATTGAAGAAGCATTTAAACATTTGAATGAATTAGAACAAATTAGTTATAAATCAAATAATAATAAAGAAGTCCAAATTAAAAAACAAACATTTATTGATAAATTACCCGAGATTTTAATTATTCATTTAAAAAGATTTAGTTATACCAAAGATCAAGATATTCAAATTGAAAAATTAAGGAAAAAAATTGATTATAATCATGATTTAATAATACCTAAAGATATCTTATCGTCTCATAATGAAATTGAGGAATTTAAATATAGATTAATTGCAGTTGTATATCATCATGGAAGTAGTGCAGATGCTGGTCATTATACCAGTGATATATATAAAGGAAATGAAGAATGGTGGAGAATTGATGATACGTTATTGAAAAAGATTACTAATGAAGAAGTATTAAATGCTGGTACTGAAGAAAATATTAAGAATGCTTATATTTTATTATATCAAAAGATTCAAAATTGAGGTTAAACCCTTGGGATTTTGGATAAGTACGACTGAAAGTGTTTTGTGATTTGTGTATATAAGTGTATATTAGGTTATATAAAAATAAAGATTTAAAAAATAAGAGATCAAAGTAAGTTTGTAGTAATACCACCAAGACTATCGTCTCCCAAACGATTGAAGTGAAAAATTCTTGGAATTTAAGCTTTTCGTGACTGAATCTTATTTTGCACATTCAACACTTTATTGCCAAGAAAGATCTACAACACCAAACCCCTGACAAATTCTTCTCCTATTATTCGACGATAATGCTTTCTTTTTTTATTCATCATCCTCTTTCTTCGATAATACATCTACTCAACATAATATCTATAAGAAATGAATTACGGAAATTCACCTTGGCCATGGCCACGTATCTTGGGAATGGTACTTCTGTTAATAGTAACCATCACATCGATAATATGTTTTGTTTTCACCCGTACCAGTCTTTTGAATGGATATATTGACGATTTAGGCTATCCCATCTATGGCTGTGCCGGATTGCTGATGATCATCGCTATTAATTATATGATATATCAACAATCCAAAACCTTGATCGTATTGGTATTAATGATTATTTCTTTGATATTTTGGTTAGTGATGGTGATTATGTTTACCATCCAGAATGGAACTGGTTGTAAGATCCCCCCTGGGCAGATATTTCAAGATTGTGGTCAGATGAAGGAATTGTTTATATGTATGATAATCACATTGGCATGTTTATTAATTGCAATGGGGAATTATATATGGTATAAAATATTACCAATGGTTAAACAAGGTGGGTTTAAGGCGTTGTTACCCCAACAAAATAGAGGAGGAAGAGTTGTATATCCTCCTCCTCCAATTCATCCACAAGCGGCGGCTGGGACTTCGTATCCACTTCAAGATTATAGTTATCAACAACAACCACCACCACCTCCAGGGTACGCGTATCAACCACAACCGGGAAATCTGTATTATTCAACCGCGTATCCTCCACCACCTCCGCTACCACAAAAGGGGTGATAGTATACTAGCATTTGATATTAATGTTATCGGGATGGGTTTGATGCAGTTCAAAATACGTGGGTTTAAAAATAAACTTATCGCGTTTTAATTACGAGAGAGATTCTATAAGCCCCAGTTCCAATGGTGTTGATAATATTTATTATTTTTTTGGTAGAATACGATTATTTTTTTTAGTTATAATTAGACAATAAACACTTTGCTAGAAGAACAACAAATCATGTAAAACCTTTCTCTAGTTGTGAAGGATTATCCAATGTTGTATTCCGTAAGGAAGAATTGGACTGCTCGAGGAAGGTTCAAGGGAATTAAGTTTGGATGCCAAGAGAAGATGAACACTTAGTTGCGAAAAGTGGAATACAAAGTTCAGTTAATTGGGAGGATTGCAAATCGTCTATTATAAATCAATAGTCTCGAAGCAAAAGGCTTATCTATAAGCAAGCAGACCAGGCTTAAGCAATCCTCATCTACATACTCTATTTTATTCTCGTGAAAAGAATGGAAAGGCTCAATCCTCGTGGCTCAAAACGTAGGGTCGTCAGACGATTTAAACCAGGTTATTCTCATTTAATCAAGATCTCTAATTCTAGATCCTACACTCTACGACAATTGGATAAAGTTGTTAAAATAACAAAAACTAAGCATTTAGTCCATATATATAAACTAACTAAGGGAGCTAAAGACTACTAAACAAGGATGTCGAAATAAAATGAAATCGTGCAAATTTCATCGATACTCATAATTTAAATAAACTCTATCTTCAACCAAAGACAGCTAAATTAATGTTACAAATTAAAAAACGGGTTGCTCTTTATTAACTAATAATACACTAAAACATAAAAAATCTCTATCAAAAAGGGGGGTTGTAGTTTAGTCTAACTTAGAATAAAGCAGCAGCAACGGCAGCGAAACCAGCAACGGCACCAGCAGCCATCTTGTTAGCACCACCTTCGTGGGTAGTGACGTTACCGAAGGTCTTGGTTGGAGCAGCAGAAGTTGGAGCAGCAGTGGTTGGAGCAGCAGAAGTGGTAACGTAGGTGGTTGGGATGGTACATGGACCAGTGATGGTTAAAGTGGTGGCTTCAGTGACAGTGATGGTCTTGTTGTTGACAACAACGGTGGTTGGCAATGGACAGTAGGTGGTGTAGTCAGTAACGACAACTTCGGTGGTGACGGTGACGTTAGCGGCAGAAGCAGCGGCGACTAAAGCGGTTGGGACGATAACTTTGGAGAATTGCATTTTTTTAATGTATAATTAGCGAGTGACTGAGGATATAACTAAAGAAAAGAAGAAGAAAAGGAAAAATTGAACTTTACATGAATTACAAAATGGGGAGATAGGTCGATTTATATAATGGCAAATTCTCTCTTTGTTTTTATGAAATCTATTTTTATTTAATTACGGATGTATGTGTGCAACTGTTAAATTCTCGATGGATCAAATTATAAAAAAAACAACATTGCAGCCACAAAAAGAAATTTAAAATTATGTGGTAGTGCATATATTTTTTGAACAATGGGGCGTTATTGCTGAAATTTTTTATTTGAAATTATTGAACAATAGAATCAGGTCTAATTGGGAATTCACATTTCCTAATTCAGGATCATATGTGCATTTGAATTGGCTGGCCTCGGATAAATGAGTTACAAAAAGAAATTTGCGTTTTCAGGGCTTGCTATTTTTAGTTTGGCATGTTTACATTTTTTGATCTTCTTAATTTCAAAGATTTTTTGGCCCGAATAACTTTTCAATGTCGGAATCTAAAAATAATTAAAATAGTTATACACATCTTGTGTAATATTCAAGGATAACCGATATGTGGGATCTTTACTAAAGTAAAAGGCAAGCAGAAGCCCCAGGTCTTCCACTCCCCTGAATTGAGATGATCGTAGTCAGCAATTGATGAAAACAGAATTGCTATGTCATGTCAACAAAATGGCTTGATTTCCAAGAAGGGAAAGTCAGATTGATTTACGGTTACTACGGTGGCAATTGTTGCGGTGAAAGTGGTTGGAAAGTATTGTTTAAAAACAAAATTAATTACATTCACTGCATTGTTCATAGGCTAGTTGAATTTCATAAGGTTTTTTGTTTTGTAATGAATTATTTTTTCAACAACACAGAAAGCCATTCGCAAATAATTACTTGCATTACCACACACCCACTTCCTAAACACCCGCAATTCCTATTTTAAGTTTACGGTGTACCACTATAAGGCAATGTAGCCTGATTTTGACTATTTCAAGAAGTAGCTAGATTAGTTCTAAAAATAGCGGGTTGATGGTTACGTCGACGTATTGGTTTTGTACACTTGTTTCTTCCATTGTTCGGGTATTTCAGCCTTCGGGAAAATTATTTTAAGCTTTTTTTTTTGTTTTTATTCGTTCTATTTTGGTCAAAGCCAGATCGTTTTTAGATTGATTTATCAAAACCATTTCAAATACGAGAAAGCTTGATAACGCACACCAATATCACCACGGGGTTATTCTTTCACTAATTGACCAATTGATTTACTTAGAGATTTGAACCACTGGGGGGAGAATCTAAAACTGACTGAGATGAACAGGATTAAAGTTTATCGTGTCTCACTTCTGTATGCAGAAGAAGAATGTGGTAGTTTTCTATGATTGAATTGGTTCAGTGTTTAGCCCCTGAACACTGCCGGTTTGATCCTTGGTTGTGACCACACAACTTGACCCTGTTGGCGTCATTCTGAATATGAAACTTGGCCGATTGTTCCTTAATATGCAATTTGGGTTATTTAATCTAAACAATTGAACGTTGGGATCAAAGCTGGAATTGTGTAGAGCTTAATCCCGGAATTTGAATTTGCTACTGTGCTATAAGGGTAGATTTTACTATCTTTCTTTATAATTAGGGATTCATTACCATGTGAGAGAATTACACAATGAAGAAGATATGAAGATGCAGGGGCTCATGAATCTAAGCATCAATCTGTGATTTTCTAGAACTTCTTTGAGACATTTTGTTTTTTCTTGTCAACTGATGAGATTTTAATCACTTGCATAAAAAATAAACTATTTTTTATTACCAACAAGATGGAACCATTTTTATTTTTATCGTACACTTCAATTCTAGAATCCACCAATGTTTAGTCCAAGTTGATATCTGTATCTTACAATTAGACGATTAATTAATTAATTAACAAATGTTTATTAAGGAAAATTAACATAGAAGATATTTTACAGCTATATAACCATTTTTTCCCACCTCTATTCTCAAAATGCAATCAAGATAAAAATAACCTACACCTACCAACATTCATAACCTCCATCTACTACTAAATTATGTCCAGTGGTATAAGAACTAGCTGATTCACTAGCTAAATATAAAATAGATCCTACAAATTCTTTTGGTTCTGCCATCCTCCTCATTGGAATCTTTCCTTCCCAAGCTTCTTTCATTTCAGTATGACCACTAATAACGTTTTTTGTCAATGGAGTCAAGATATATCCTGGAGATAAAGTATTGACTCTAATATTATATTTGGCCCATTCACAAGCTAATGATCTGACTAAATGAATAACACCAGCTTTAGACATATTATACATACATTGAGGTTGTGGATCATTGACAATTGTACCAGACATTGAACCAATCAAAATAATTGATCCACGTAAATTATTTTCAATTAATGGTCTTGCAAATGATTGTGATACATAAAATGAACCTAATCCATTAACTTTCATTATATTTTCGGCATTTTTAGCAGGATAATCTTCAGCCGGGAAATTTTCACAATATCCAGCAGTATTAATTAATATATCAGCAATCTTGTCATGATGTATATTAATTGCCTGAAATGTGGATTCAACCGATTCAGCATCTCCAATGTTACATGACCATGCAGAAACTTTACCGATTGGAGATTCATGAGTACCTTTTAATGTTTCTTGACCCCAGGCTAATACTTCTTTGGCAGCTAGTTGGGTACGTTCTAAGTTGATATCTATAAGGGCCACATCGGCCCCTTGAGCCAATAAAGCACGGGAAACGACGGATGCTAAACCGCCTGATCCACCAGTGAGGATAGCTAATCTTCCATCTAATCTGAAATTTGGAACAACGTTTTCGTAGGAGTAAACAGACATGTTTAAGTTTTGTTTAAGAAATTGATATAGTAATAATGAAAAGAGAAAGAAGTAAGAAATAGAAGATAAGAATAAATTGGAGACTATTTATACGATCTTATGTTGTTGATTGTGACTCCCCACAGAATTTTTCAACAGTTTTTAAGATGACCATTTTCCACAAACTTGCAACAAAGTTAGTTTTAAAAATATTCGGAAAAATACAACCATAAACTGTTGCAGAATGGATGTTATAAGCACCCTGTGTGCATATCGGTAACGATATCGGAAGAACAGTACAATTTTTTCACTCAAAGTACACGACCATCACAATATCTTAAGGTGATTTACTGTCTGATAACAGATAATTAATGGTCATCCGACTATTTGCTTTAAGAAACATCACCAGATTTTAAATAGATAGTTATGACATTTTGATTGTAACCTCATGAGAAATCACAATTAATCTTATGATATATCAAGTGGTTTTCTCATGGACGAATGATGAGTATGTAAGCTAGTGTTGCCTGGCACGGGTTTGACTCAACATTTTATCTCACTCAACAAACCGGGGCCATCCCCTATGATCAGTATAATGTGTTCAGGGAAAGGCGGGTACGTCTCTATCTTTGCGAATTATTAATAAAATCTAAAGGCGGGTTTATTGTTCTTTTCTTTATGAAAATTGAAATTTTTGAGGGGTGGCAAAAATAATTTTATATTGTGCCTGTGCGGGAGAATTTTCAGGGCCGAAAAAAAAAATATAGTGGCTGCAAAATATTACAGAAGATGGGGGGATCAATTTGTAGTTTTCAATTCCACCGTTTTTTCTACCGTTTTCTCTCTCTAAGGTGTCAATCGTATTTTTACTTGACAGATGCCAAATAGAGAAATACTCCCGAGCTTAGCCTAGGAAAGACAAAGAGCGGCATACATGACAAGGGGCCATTTCCTAAATCATTTAACGGGGATTAAAACACGGCAGGAACGGATAATCCCGAGAGAAGACCCAAAATATACATCCAAATATACATCCAATGAAGTTTGCAGTCTTCCATTTGTTTTCTCAAACAATTCTTTACTCTTTGCAGCTGTGACGATTTATAAGATTTGTCATAAAAATTGCTCTATTTCTGTCCAAGAATATAAACTGCACTGCACATCTAAAACATAATTTCCTATTAATCTCTCTAGATTTGATTTTGCAAGCTGATATTGAATTCAAGTCCCATTTGACTGAAATCCAGGATAACTCAGTTAAGGCTTCACTGTAATTGTACAATTAAAGAAGTCAATATCTACCTCATTTTCATTAGGCCTCGGTCTTTTCATCTGTAAAATTTCTGCTTTATATCCAATAGTCTCAGCTATTGTTTATATACATGCTGCAGTGTAGACATTATATGAAAGATCTCTTTCATCGTGGGATTACATGATGTGCCTTCTCAGGAACCAATAAGTTGTCAAATCGCGATCCTGCATATAGCCATTCCCTTTTAAAAAAGCACAAGCGTATTAAATTCCTTACTTTAAAGAAAAAAGAGGATAATTAATTGCCACAACAATCATTAGCTATTAACTTTCAATACAACTACCAATGAACTTTCTAAGGAAATTCATCGGTACAACCACGACTGATGAAGTTGCTCTGATTCGTTCTGGGAAATTATTTTTAACCAGATCAAATCAATCACCCAAAGGTGCAATTGAATGTCTTTATAATGATGCATATGCATCAATTAAACAAACGACAACTCCATTTGTTTATCAATTGATTATTACTCGAGTATATCAAGAAGGCGAACTAGATAATCACAATTCTGCCTATGATTATGATTCTGATGACGATGATGAATATGAAGATGATGATTCTTCAAACCCAACGACTACTTCACAAATTGGTGGTGGGAGTCATAGTAAGGATGAATGGATTTTCCCGGTGACTGAAGAATTGAAGATATATAGCTATGATAAGAGTGATGGAAGTAAAGCTATAGCTTGGAAGGATTTGAATGGAGATTTGGGGGATAAATTTGAATTTGTAATTGATGAAGAAGTTAGATTTAATGATATTGAATCATTTATGTTGTGTATTTATAAATGTTTATATGAACATAAATATAGAGTTAGCTCATTGAGGGTGAATACCATGTCTGAATTGAAAGAATTTGTCTATAACCCCAAAACTGAATTATTGACCTTTAATGACTTGAATTATGACGAAGAAGAAGACGAAGATGACGAGGAGGAAGAAGAAGAAGAAGAAGAGGAGGAAGAAGATGATGACGACGATGAGGAAGACGACGACTCAGATACGGATGACGAAGATAGCAAAGGATCACCCTCGAGTGGAGACAACGCTTCCAAACCAAATCAACCAAAGTTTCCTCGTGATGATACACAACCAGATCCAAAGGGGGAGGTAAAATACCAATCCAAAGACTTTAATCTTCACATATACAATCCCGAAACTGGGACCTTTATCCAAGAGCTTGAATCTCCAAATGTTGAATTGAAGATAATCGACTTAGGTCAATTTGAATCCACATTATTTATAAAGAGTCTTGATCCATCAAATCCAATTAGGATCAATGCTACCATCAGTAGAAATATGAATCCAACATTCAATTATGAACATTTATCGTTTATTTTCAACTATTATACATTGGATGAAACTACCGGAGAAGCACATGCTTATTCGTGGTTAGTCAAATTCTCGGGATTTAATGAATTGACTATATTTCAAAATAAATTTTTGGCTTCCATGTATGAAACTTTGAATAAGCTGAAATGGGGGAAGACTGCGGAACTGGAGTATTTTGTCGATTCTTTTTCAAAGCTTGATCTTAATAAAGCGGATGATCTTAGTGCACAAGACAAAAAAGAACTTGAACAGGAGGAAGAGGAATCTGAAACGGAAGAAGAAGAAGAGGACGACGAAGAACCACTTAGCTCAAAGATAAGATCAAGCAAATATTTGAAAGAAGAGGAGGAACCAGAATTTGAGAATTGGAGATCATCCAAACAGGAAAAGAATAGTGCATTATCAGTTGGTTATGCAAAGGATCGTTCATATGTTGTGAGAGGGAATAAATTGGGTGTCTTTGCTCCAGGCGAAAGAGGTTTAGATTTCAAAACTAGTATAACAAACATATCTGATTTAAGAGGTAAACGATTCGATCCAGAAAAGTTGCTCTTACATCAACAAGATCAATTTATGATCATGTCGAATTCTGGATTCGATGATAAGACATTATATAAAATGGATTTAAATCGTGGTCAAGTGGTTGAAGAATGGCAAGTTTCAGATGATGTACCAATCGTATCATATGCTCCAACTACCAAATTTGCTCCATTAACTACTGAACAAACATTGACTGGTATTTCCTCGAATGGAATGTTTGCTATTGATCCAAGATTGTCAGGAACAAAGATGGTTCATGGAACTGCTAAAAATTATAAAACCACCAATAATGATTTCCAGACTATAGCAACAACTGCGAATGGTTATATGGCTGTAGGTAGTGGGAAAGGTGATATTAGATTATTTAATAAACTTGGTGCAAATGCCAAAACTGCATTACCTTCACTTGGAGATGGTATTATTGGAATGGATGCTTCAAGTGATGGTAGATGGCTTTTGGCAACTTGTTCAAATTATTTATTATTAATTGATACTAAGATTGGCAGAGGTCAGAAAAACGAAGGAGAGATTGGATTTACTCATTATTTCGATAAGGATCAGAAACCAACTCCAAGAAGATTGGCATTAAAACCTGAACATGTAGCTTATATGACAAGGGAAAATCACGGCAAGCCATTAACTGCTTTTACTCAAGCATATTTCAATACTGGGGTAGATTCTAAAGAAACCACAATTGTAACATCTACTGGTAATTATATAATCACATGGTCAATGAAGAAAGTGTTATTAAACCAACCAGATCCATATCTTATTAGAAGATATCAACAAAATATCATTGCTGATAATTTCAAATTTGGATCTAATGATCAAGTTATATTGGCAATGCAAAATGATGTTTCAATGGTTAATAAGAGAAATTTATCTACACCTAAGAAAGTATTTAGTAATTATTAGATAAAGATTTATCAAGTTGTTTTTTGTTTGCTTTTGTGTTTTTGTTTTTATGGGATTGAAATTTTTAGGATATATAGTTTTCTTTTTAATATACGAATTTTTATATATGAATGTAAACATACCCATTGGTGATGATATCTATCTCTAGAATTATATATTGCAATTGTAGTGGATGCCAAATTTAGATTTTTTTGGCAGCTTTTTCTACGAAAATTTTGACAAAAGTTTTGCAACAAAAATTCCACCCAAATTATACTGAATATAAATCAATAAGAAGAATCAAATCAAACCAGAGTAAGCTTCCCAGAATGTATATTATCAGTCGAAGAATCTCAACTCATACAATATCAGAGAATTCACGAAAAAGAAGAACTATAATTTTTAGTAGTAACACAATGTGTTTTATTAGTTGCTAAAATAAGTTAAATACTTCATAATTAGATATGCCTTAAAATCCCAACATTCAAATTCAGTCGAGGTACGGATTCATTTGAACTGAAGGTATAATTGACCATTCTGGTATAACATATTGATACAATAGCAAGTATTTCGAATCATTCGGATCTGGAGATCGGGATAATACGAAAGCCCTGCTACTTGGACCAACGTGGGTTGCTTTAATACTAGCATTTCTTTAGCACCGATTGCAGTATTCGACTCATGCGGTAAAAGTCGGCTTAAGGCTATCAAGAACGTCATTACTTAGTTCATCATTATTATAGTTGAGGAAGAGAGAAACCTCCACCCTTCAGTCAAACTTTCTTCTACCAAATTTTCAACGATCGCTTTATTTCATCAAACCATATAATTCTAAACGCATTCACCTTATGCCATGTGGTTGGTTTATAATCAAAAGCATTTAGGTTTCTTACTCGACCTTCATTGGGGAATTCTTGATAAGGGATCTGATTTATCTTTGCATGAATCTTTCTAACCCAGTTATTGAATCCAGGAGAATCCATCAATTTACGATATAAATATTCTTCAAGTGATCTTGGTGGTGGTCTCATGACGAGGGTATGGGTATGGATATTGTAAGGGCACCACACTTTACTGCTTATAGGCTTCAAAAAAATAATCATCAGAAGAAAAAAAATGAGTGACGATTATGAAAAGTGGTACGGACCCTGGAGTGGGAGCGTTTAATTAATTTCAATTGGACATGATAAGTTTTGGCATTCAATTTTTCATATCTAATCAAAGATGACACGTTAATCAGGACATTTGAGTTCGTAGTTACTGGTTTTAAATTTGGGGAATATCTTTCTAGAAGCATACCTTCAGTCTATTATTTTTTTTCTAGTACTGAAGAGCAATTTCCTAATTAAGATGTTTTGTAAACAATTGCAAAATATTGTTCGCATCTAAGTTTACAAAGATCAGTTTGAAAAACACTATTAAAAACAAAAACCGGTTAATCATTCTTTTAAAATAATAAGTCATCACAAACCATAAGTAATACTATTAAGATTCATTTCACAAACATAACCACTACACAGAACACATAGCAACAACAACCACTATATATAACTCCCTTTACCTATGGCTTCTACACATGATATTCGTCTGGATGACCATATCGCTATTGATGACTTTGAATTAGATTATCATGATTTAATATCATCATTTGATGCAGGTATAATTCCATCGGATAAAGAGGCATTGGATAGTCCCACGAAGAAGAAAGCAAAAAGATCATCAATGTCGGACATAGACTCCAAAATGTTTAGTAAAAAGATTTCATTGAAACCATCATTTACTGAAACTAATAAAATAACGAATGAATTATTCCAAGTAACGAGTGGATTAGCAAAGAACTACAAAAACAAACAAAGCAATCAAGGAGGCAATGGATTTCTCACGAAAATTATGGATAAAAGAATGGACAATAAAAGGTTATCAGAACTAGAACAATTTGATTTCGAATTAGATGATATATTACGAACTCGATATAAGTCTGCAAGATTCAAAAATTCAACTTTTAATATAGATAGAACCAATTCTCCATCAGATTCACAATTCAATCAATTCTTTAATCCTTCAAGAAAACAATCGAAACCAGATGAGGATCAAGAGAATAAGACCCCGTATCCAGAACCATTGAAACCTAAACTAGGTTCAAACCAGATTTCGAAACAATCACTACAAAAAGCATCAAAGAATATTTCTACAGCCACTCAAATCCCAGCATTAAGGCCCATAAACCAACCACGACCCTCTAAAATTAGACGAGAATTTAGCATTTGGGATTTCCCACCACGATCCCCGAAAAGAATTTGTAGTCCAAGACAAGCAGCAGATGTGAAACGATTGAAACCGGCGATTAAACATGACAAACCTTTGGTTACATTTTTGGTCGAGTCACTGTCAAGTCTACTCAGTGATGCAACCAGTTTCGCTACTGAACTCAACAAATCCAATTGTGAAGGATTCCCATTCCCCGAAAAGGTGAATGAAATAGTTCAAATTCCAGCTAGTTGCGAAAAGGAAAATAAGAAAGCAATTATTAGAATGATAAAGGAGGAGCCTCCAAAAACTATCCATGACGACAAGGAAGACCAGAAGCATGGATTCTATAGTGAGGAAGAATTCCATTCTTATAGAAGTAAGTTGACTAGTTCATTCACGGAAGATGCAGGCGTCGAGGTTGTTAGCCAACCAATTGATCATATTTCGGAGACTCAAAGGAGACTAAAGCAGGACAAGAACAGTAAAAAGACGGTAAAATGGGCAAAAAATTTAGAATGGTAGTCTTAGGATATGGTATTTAACAATTAATTATGGTATGTACAGTAATTAGAATGCATAATGATGTGTAAGTGATCTATCGTCTATTAGTATCGTAAAAATGTGTGAGACGCGCACTGTAGAAGAGGGGTGTTTGAAAAATTAAAAATTAAAAAATAAAATGTGCGACCAAAATCACCAACAACTTTTTTGAACACTTGTTAAATTTCACGAGATTGAATCAGTTACAACCCATTCTTTATTTTAGCAATTCATATACTATAAGCTTCCACCATGTCTACCTTCTTCGATGAAATGAAAATGTCCTATACTGGCGTTGACGTCACAGATGGAAAAATTGAGACTGCCAATTTCTTATTAGCTTCTGAATCATTAGTCAAATTATTCGATCTTTTAGGATCTACTGCATTTGCTGTTGTTCAAAATGATATTAGCGGTAATATCACCAAAGTTCGTGCCAAGTTATTAGCTGAACCAACCAATTCAGCCACTTTACAAGATTTAGTTTTATCTGAAGTTGGAAGTAAAAAGAAGACTGCTACTCAAGGTTTGTTATGGTTATGCCGTGGGTTAGAATTCACTGCTAAAGCAATGAGAGAAACTGTTGACAATCCAGAATTAGAATTAAATACTACTTTCACTAATGCTTATTCTAAAACTTTATCTCAATATCATAATTTCATGATTAAGCCAATTTTCAAATTAGCTATGAATGCTTGTCCATATAGAAAGGTTTTCTTTGAAAAATTAGGAGCTGATCAAGACAAAGTTGCTAAACAATTAGCTGAATGGTTATCTGCTTTGGAAAGCATTGTTAAGATCATTATGGACTTCTTTGCATCTGGGAATTACGGTAAAGGGTTATAGATTAGACTTTAATATTACAATAAATAAAAAATTTATATAAATAAATATGTTATTAGCTTAAATAAATAGTATTTATTTCAAGTTCACAAAAAGGATGCAATATATTATTGTTGTTCTTGTTCTTCTTCGGCATCTAACTGTCTTGCTTTCTTAGTCGCTTGCATTAATTCATAAAGTTGATTAACTTGCTCCTCTGACATCTTTGATAAATCCTCTTTTGTCAAACTTCCTTCTTTCCATTCACCTCGATCAAGTTTCATTAGATAATCTTGCCATTCAGTTAAGAATGCTACAATATGCAAAGGGTTGTCTATCTTCTGATGTGCTCTAAATTCATCTCTAACATATGGATCACCTAAATAACGTAATTCTGGAGATAAGAATTTCTTATGTGCTCTTAATATATGACGATATAATACTAATGGAGGAAGTAATGGCGATGTTTTTCTTTCAGGACGACGAGCTCTTACTAGTCTAACAATACTTGGACGCATATTTTAATAGATGTGTGTGTGTGGGTGTGATGCTGAGTTAATGGTCTTACGACTTGTACAGTACTTAAATTGTTCATTTAATAAATAAACAGTAAAAAAAAAAGTTTAAAGATTTCATTGGATAAATCAATGCAGGCAAAAAATACAAAATTTAATTAAAGTTTAAGATTTACGAAATTTGAACTTTTTTTAATTTGCAACCATTTTTGTTTTCTGCCTTTCTTTCTTTTCAGAATAAAGAGTTCAAAGCAAAAGAACATTCAAATCGAAAGAGATAAGTAAGATCCATCTAAGTATATATGCCATGAGGATAGGAACACATGTTCCATAATTCTCATAATTGACCTTTCATAGGGGAATTGTAAATACGTCAACAAAGTCTGACTGGGGTACCGTTCACCTTGTATTACATATTCCCAGTAAAAATACATTGGATTAAATAAAATGAGACAAATAGATACAATACGATTCTCAAATGTACTTCGAGTAATCCTGGACAAATATAAACAAAAGTTGGAATCAATCAACCAGTGTTCAGAATTAGGAATAGGGTTCTCCATAAGGGGAAAAACAATTTTTGGTCTTGGCATTACATGTGAAGGATTATTAGAACAATGAGATTTTCAGTTTCTTCGAATAGCATCAGACACGGTAATACCAATCTAGTAGAGTTTTACTTGAGGTTTGGTTTAATAGAGACGATATGAATCAATTAATTTTCCACATAGAAATTTCCCCATTGGGTAAACAAAAAAATTATTTTGTTGCCGAAAACAGAAAATAATTTCTCGTTTCTAAATATGGAGAATTTTGCACCCATTGTTTTATTTAATGAATTGCCTATTATAGTGTCCTTCTAGTTGGTATTGTAGTAATTTACTTGCTAGAGAAATACCATACAAATATATAGATGTTTACCGTTTTTTTGTTCTAATAGCATTTTTCTGGACCCTAAACTAAAATTTTATTCACCAAAAAGGTTAATCATACACTCGTTTAAGAACAAATTAAAAAGCAAGTGAGTTCCGAAGATGAGAATCAAGGGAACCTTGGGATATGCAATCTTGGCAACTGCAGTTGCCTCTACAATGGCGAATGAAATCAATGTTATTAATGAAAGAAACTTACTTCAAGAACGTGGATTTTTGGGTGATATTTTCAATGATGTAGGTTCATTCTTTAAAGGCGGAAGTGCCACATCCTCCAGCAGTGGTGTTACAACTCAACCCACATCTCCTGCCAGTACTGTAACAAATAAACTGGCCACCAATGCTACCGTTCCTGTTTCTGTAGCAAATGATAGTCAAAATGATGATGAATATGAATGGAGCTGTACTACTATCTACCCAAGTGGAACTTCTACTTCAATTGATCCTTTGACTGATGTTGAGCCTACAGATCCTTCACCAACCACAACTGTATCTTCTACAGACCCAGAAGAATCATCAATAGACCCAGCAGATTCATCTACTGAACAAGAATCAACACCAATAGTATCTGCTGATCCAGTAGACACCGATGAATTATCATCCACTAACACCGACCCTACTACTACAGCCAAAACTACAGGGACAACAAATACTCCAGCTACTCAATCAGTAGATCCACCAGCAAGTTCTGATCCACCACAAAGTAGCGATGATTGGGAATTAGAATGCTCAACCATTTATCCAAGCGACACTAGTAGTCAACCACCTGTTATCCAATCTGCCGATCCGGTTTCATCAGATCCAGCTGTGTCGGTAGATCCATCTGTTTCAGTAGATCCACCTGTTTCATCAGAACCACCAGCTTCTTCAGATCCAATTGACCCAACTGTCACAACCGATCCAACTATTTCAATCGACCCACCAGCAAGTTCTGATCCTCCTCAAAGTAGTGATGATGATTGGGAATTAGACTGCTCAACTATTTATCCTACTGACACTGGCAGTCAACCTCCAGTTCTTCCTACCGATCCTCCACAATCGAGTGTTGACCCACCTGCCTCAGTAGATCCCCCTGTAACAGTAAACCCAACCTCGGTAGATCCACCTGCTTCAGTTGAATCGCCAACTAGTACTGATTCTGCGCAAACTAGTGACGATGACTGGGAATATGAATGTGAAACTATTTATCCTACTGACACTGCCAGTCAACCACCTGTTCTCCCAACCGATCCTCCACAAACGAATACCATCAATACCACTCCAATTGTGACAGAATCGGTAGATCCACCTGTTGCAACTAATCCTCCACAAACCAGCGATGATGACGAATGGGTAGAAGAATGTGAGACTATTGTTCCTACCGTTAATACTTCTCCAGCTCCTGTGCTTCCAACTGCACAAAATACGAACGTTATTGTTAACCCACCTGCATCTACTAATCCTCCAGCAGAGGACGATGATGATGATGAATGGGTAGAAGAATGTGAGACTATTGGTGAGAATGGAACCACTACAGTTGTTCTTCCAACTACCCCTGCACAAAACGGTGATGACGAATGGGAAGAAGAATGTACAACTCTTGCTACAACGAATACTGTTGCAACTGGTGGTGCCGGTGATGATGATGACTGGGAAGAAATTGAAGAATGTGTAACTTCAACACCTACATTAGCTCCAAGTGGCAGTAATGATGAATGGGAAGAAGTGGAAGAATGTACAACTGCTTCTGGTGCTGACGATGAATGGGAAGAAATTGAAGAATGTACAACCCCAATACCCACCACTACCGTCAAACCTACCAATGTAGCCACAACCAGTGTAGCACCAGTACAAACTACAGCTGCTTCTACTATTGCAACGTATCAAGGTAATGGACAAATCAACAAGGCTAATGGTATTATGTCATTGTTGATTGGTCTGGTTATGATGATGTTGATGATTTAGATTTAAGTAGTTAGTAATTGCAAAAATTTGAATTTGTGTACGTACAGTTTCGTTTTCTATAATTATTATTATTTTACTTTTAAACTTGTTTGAATGTTTATCTTATTTACATTTACATCTAATTATATTGTAATTATATATCTAATTATGTTGATATAATTCCACTTGTAAGCGTTTCTAGTCACTCTAATATTCCTGTGATAAAATCACAGGGGAAAAACCCAATGGCAAAAAAAGGGTTGAACTGAGAAATCAATTTTGTATGTAAATGGCAACATTTACTCCTTAGTAAAGAATAACACTAAAGAGACGACAACCAATCAAATAAGTCAATATGAATTCCGATGAAGGAATGTTATATTTCATCATCATATTCTTTATATTCCTTTTTGTAAATAATATAAATCAAAATGTTCCCTATAATTCAATAGATAAGCAAACTTTAACAACATTTCAAAATCAATTAAAACAATTCAAAGCCCAATTAAACAATTCTCAATATGATAATGGATATGGAAACCTTACTGGATTTAAATTATCGTATGAGGATCAATTACTGGGGAAATCAGATTCCGACTGGCCCATTCATAGATTTGATAAAGATCATCCCTGGATAGAAAATGAAAAGTATTCAATCTTACCCAATATCGTAAGTGAGAATGTCAAGAAATTCTGGGGGAATGACCCCGTGGAGACTGTTGATGGAGATGCAGCAGCGGCTTATTTGTTAAATATATCAGGAACAGCTCGTGGGGAATTTAGAACCGTGAAACAAACAAATATCAAACCGCAACAATTAGAAATACCCAAATATTTAAAGGATTATTTCAATTCATTAAGGAATAATTTACCAGATAATGAGAATAGTGATAGTCCAATCAGTGGGATTCCAGCTGAAAAACAAGGAAATATAACAAAAGCTAATGGATTGATTTCATTGGCGTTATATCCTTCCGATTATAATTATAAGAATCCCCGTGTTTCAAAATTCATATATAATGAAAGCACAGATAAGATAGATAATGCAGTTAGCTTACATATGTACTTGAAATTATCAGATTATCCTGAAAAAGAAACTCATAATCTTAATTTACGTGGGGTTTATTTTCAGGAAACAGGAAGTATAATCGGAGTTACCAATAGTGCAAAATTCAGTGGGAATTATGCATTGAATCATCTAGCTATGAATAAGGATAATTTTAAGATTTCGAAAACCTTATACAGTCAATTGATGAATCTAACCAATATAGACAAAGAAGTCGTACTTGATGATGTCAATGGACAAATCATAAAAGCAAATGAACAATGCGAATATGTGACTTATTTCCAACTTGCCAAAACAAATTATTCCAAACAAGATTTAAGAATGATAGATGATGAATTGAGACTGCCCACTGGAAGACCTATACCCAATGACATCCCCAAAATTGAAATCAAAGATTTTTTGGCTTATTCACCTGATTGTGGGATCGTATTGACCAATAGACCAGATACTTCATTCCAAGGATTAAGAAAAGAAGTGTCGACAGCAAAAGAGAGGAAGTTTATATTTGGGATTGCATTATTATTAGCAGTTGAATTATTATTATATATACGCCAGATGAAAGCAAGTAGAACTCCTGGTCAATTGACTATTATCTCCGGTGTGACTTTATTCTGGTTAATGTGGGGAGATATGACACTTGGATTCTGTTCATTATTTTTCGCCAATATGTTTTTGGTGGTCTGTTGTGTATTGGGATTAATCTTTTGTGTCATATTGTTACAAATGAGGTTTATGTTCTTTGTAATGAATGCACAAGTGAATGAAAGAGGTACTACTTGGTGGGAAATTTTACGTGGTGGATTAGCATCAAGAGATACTACAGATTCGACTAGTGAAACAACCACGACTACAACTACCAATACGAATACTGATACAGGCCCTATTATACCCATGACAAATGCCCCACCAGCAGCAGCAGCAGCACAGCCTGCTGCCACACCCACAACTAATGAATGGCAAAATGATGGATCTGTATCCAATGGATCAATGGTAGTTTGTATGTCATTCTCCATATTGTCAATGTTTTTCATATTTAATGCATTCACATGGGGCAAAACACAAAGAGCTATTGCGGAATATATAGGTTTATTTGCTATAAATTCCTATTGGATCCCACAATTCTTACGCAATACATTAAAGAATAGAAGAGAGTCATACAAATGGGAATTCATTCTTGGAATTAGTTTAATCCGTCTAAGTCCTGTGATATATGTTTGTACATTTACAACCAATCCATTCAGACATAGATTTGATCCCCATTTGGCCATTTTCATAACTTCCTGGGTCATGTTCCAAATAATCTTATTGATTTTACAACAGAGAATTGGACCTAGGTTTTGGGTGAATGAAAATTGGTTACCTAAAGCATATGACTATCAACAAATCATCAGTCTTGCGGATTTAGAATCAGGGTTTTCAAGTGATTTATTAACCAATATCAAACATAGATCAGATCAAGAACAAGATATTATGGATTGTGAATGTACTTGTCCAATATGTAAGGATGAAGTTATGTTGCCGATTTTGGTGAAGAGTGATAATGCTGATGCAAGACGAAAGATTAAGAATCGGGAATATATGATTACCCCATGTCACCATATTTTCCATGCCGAATGTTTGGAGAATTGGATGAAGTATAAATTACAATGTCCGGTATGTAGGGAGAGTCTACCACCTATATAGAGAGATTAGTTTAGCATAATATATATCAGTATTTAGGGGGAACCTTTTCTCGAATTAAGATGTACAAATTTGTAGAGACAGGATAGTTAGACCGGATATCTCAAATTTCGCAAGTGCCGGAAAGCACGGAGATTAAGTATGAATATGCTGTCTAATGCAACCGCGGTTATATACCTACCTACGCAGGGGACAACAGAAGGTTTTATCGGAAGTCCGGATTCTTTTTTTTTTAACTGCAAATGCCAAGAGTTAACAAAGCGGAAATTTGTAATTGCGCAATAATTCTTCGCCGAAGGGGTATACGATCTCCGCCGACGTGATGTATATGTATGCATGTGGTAGATTAAAGAAAGAGTTAGCTACTCGGATAAATTCGGCATACTTGCAAATAATGGCAACATCGCCCAACTCATGACTTCGCCTAAGTTGATGCACGCTAAAGGTTGTTGGATTTTTTTAATTACATGTTGCAAATTTCAGGGAGTTAGTAAGCAAACAATTACAGAAGATTTACTCGATGAAATTGTTACCGAAAATACCAAGAATCTCATGAATGAAGAAATCGAATGATTAACTGGTGTCTTGGTATTGTTAAGGAAAGAAAAATTGCGCGCACAGCGGGTAACTAATTGCTTTGTGTCAATTGTATAATTATTCGTATAGAGTTGTCAAAAGTGCAGGGATCGATCATGCGATCCAATTTTAGGAGTAACTAGAATTGATATTGTTTCGTCTGTTGAAAATTTCGAATGATAATAAATTATAATGTGCCCCACCTAGTGGAAATAAAAACCCCTATACGGACCCAACAGATATGTCCATAAATTCTTGAATGACATGTTAATTTGGACGGTAAAGCGGGAGATTATGATAAATGTTTATCCATAGAATGTCGAAACCCTGGAAATTCCGAGTTGAGTTTTGACGGAGAGTTAAAAGTTTAAACTTCTATATTTGGAGAGTAAGGTAAATCCCAAATAGCGTTCACATGGGAGTATGTACATATAAAAGTGTGCCAAGGACCGAGGCTCTTCTCTACAGTGGGGGGAATTTCTTAGCACTGGGGGCTGATGCTCTAAGTTAATGAATGGAGAGGTTGCCTATCAAAGATAGGAGTCGGTTCTTTGCATGCTTGCTTATTGTATTAATTGACCACAGGGCAACGGCTTATTTCTATCCGTCATTCCCAGCCCAAAAAGAAGCTCAAGATAATAAGCTTTTGTGACATTTTGCTTTCTTCTAATTTGTAATTTACAAATCTTATTGTTCATAAGGGGTTTGGGTTTAAACGATGAGAATTTTTAGGTTTCATTTGCAATTGTGCCCTTATCCATTTCAGTTTTATGTTTTCATTTCTTTTCTTGGGGGAGACGGATATGTGTTTTTATTGATATCAGCTACATTGCGTATAAATACAGAGAAAGTGCCGTTGATGTCTAGTACATGAGTCAAAGTTTACGTCACGGTGATTTGTTGTTTTTTGACTTTGAAGTATTCCAGATTAAAAAAATACCCCTGTATAGAGCAAAAAGAAAATGCTTGGGGAAAAAAAAAAGTGAGCTGATTTTTTCAATATTTTTTATGATTAGCCATTTTTCTTTTTCTATTGTGTAAAGGGAAAAATGTAGCCCCGAACAATGTAAATTAAAAAACAAAACAATGGAAACAACAACTAAAAAAAACAAAAAAAAAAACGTGAATCACTGTCTGTGTCTGACCCCCATAAAATAATTTTAAAGAAATTAATTATGAGGAATATCTCTGTGTCTTTTTCACTCTACTTCGCAAAGTTTTTCCTAGTCTAACCCTATGTAGTATTATGTAACAATCGGGATAAATTACTCTTTTTCTTTATTGTTGTAAATCCATTATTTCCTTTTTTAATATCAATTATTTTTTGGGGCATAAAATTAAAAGCTTCATGGATATGTACATGTGTATTTTTTGAGTGAGAAATTAAAATAAAAAAAAAAATTTAAAGGCATTTTTTTATTTATTTTAAAGAAAACAATTTTTCTCAAAGTTTTAATTTAACTCCCATTTTTTATATTTTTATACTTTTTTTTATATTTTACTCTTTTTCTCTTTTACTCTTTCTTCGTCAATAACCATTTTATCTTTTAAACTTTGTATATTAATACAACACAACACCAATAAGAAGATACACTAATAAACTTTAATAAACTTACCTACACACATAGTTAAGAGAGAAAATAGCGCAGACAATTTCCACTGCTTTGGGAAGAGAGACAGAAATTAAAAGGAAATACACGAAAAACGAAAAATTAAAATTATTGTAGATTGCCACCCCTTAATATTGTATTAAAGAAATAACCAACTACAACTACAATGTCACAGTTCGAAACCAATGCTTATAGCATTCCATCAAACATGGTTAACAATAATACAAACAATAGTAGTTCATTCTTTGACTTTGAAACTGCTGATGAATTTTTAGATTGTATATCTGGTACATTACCACATCAACAACAACAGGGACAATCAACTGATGATCATTTACAAGCAGATCAAATCAACAATATTATAAATGCATCCAGTTTATATTCTCCATTAAGTATGGATGGAGATGAGAAACCAAACAGTAATAATCATTATACAAATGGCCCTAGTGCTACAAGTTATACTTCTGATAATTCTTTAGATTGGAATGATTATAATAATAATGTAATGGTTGATAATGAATTAGAACAAATCTTATCTGGTACTTCCAATCATTCAACTAGTTCTCCCTATGATGATATTACTCCTGTATCTAATCCATCATATGGTTCTTCAACTTATACTTCACCTGAACCATTACATGTCAAGGGAGAACCTAGTCAAGAAACTTTACAACCACCATCTGGGAAAAATGGAAGAAAGAAATCAACTAGCAAGAAATCTAATGGAGGTATCACTAAACCGAAATCAAAAGATAAGAATTCTCATAATATGATTGAAAAGAAATATAGAACCAACATTAATTCAAAAATAGTTGCATTAAGGGATGCAGTACCTTCATTAAGAATTGCAGCTGGTTCGAATGATGTAAGTGTAGCTGATTTGGAAGGATTAAGTCCTGCTTCTAAATTAAATAAAGCAAGTGTTTTAACTAAAGCTACTGAATATATCAAACATTTAGAAAATAAGAATGCTATGTTAAAGGAATCGAATTATAGATTACAAAGAATGATACAGGAAGCAAGTTTGAGTGTAGTTCAAGCACCTATTCAAATACCGCCACCTCCTATGCATCCACAACAACAACATGTACCATTACCACCACAAGCACCGCAACAACAGGAACCAATACCCACACATCAAGAGTTCTTTCACCCACAACAACAACCACAACAATTCAACACTAGCCCACATATTCAACAACAACAACAACAACAATTCCAACCCCAATTCATTGCACAAACCCAGCAAGTCCAAGCACAACAACAGGCACAACAGCAACAACAACCCAATAAATTCTTATTGGGAGGTATGGCTGCTGTTATGGGTACTTCATTATTTGGAGGAAGTGGAGAGAATGATTTCCGTAGTTTGGCTGCATTACCATTTTCTCACTTGTTTCCTAATGCTTTACTTCATCCAAGTCCCTTGACTATAAGTTTATGGAATTTCACTAAGGTGTTATTAGTAATTGGTAGTTTGGCAAGTATTGTTCTACCTATTCTTGCACAAGCTGGTAAGAAAGTTGACGAGAAGAAGAAGAAGGAAAGTGGAGATGATATTGATAATGGAGATGTGTTTACCAATTGGTTGTTGATCAAGTTTGGGTTTAAATTACCTCATAAATTATCGAAAAATAGACGTGATTCAATTATGTATCATTTAACTAGTGGATCTAAGTTTTCTTGGAATTCATTAATTAATGATTATTTTTATTTAAGTAATTGTGAATTGGAATTTGAAACTTGTTTTTTGACATTATTAATTGGCAGATTGTTATTGGATAAATATCCAATGTCAAAAACATTGATTAATCATCTGTTAATAATCAGAGGTTCTTTAATACCTAATCTTAATTATAAAGGTTCCGACGATGGGTTAACCAAGCTTAATAAGTTAATTAAAAACATTGATGGAATTTCGATGTTTGGTAGCAAGCCATTAATTACAAGATTAAAGAATGTTGCCCAAGCTAATTTGGTTAATTCTCAATTGGTTAATGATATACGATACATCAAATTATATCAAGAATCATCGGGATATTATGAAATGATTTATAATTTCAGAATGGCTGAATTGATTGATGAATTGAATTATACATATCTTGATTCTCTTGCTTCTAAGGATGAAAAATTACAAGAACAACTTGTAAAGGATTTAGAATCACTTGTGAAGAATGTTGAGAAAGATGATGCTGTATTTGAATATTGTCGTTTATTTGATGCTGTTGTAAATAATAATGCAAAAGATTTATTCAATGATTTGAAAGAAAAAGTTGAGAATCAATTACAAAGATTCAAAGTTGAAATGGAAGGTGTTGAATTAACCGATCATGAAATTTATAACACTTCCGATGAAGAAGCTCAAGATAGTGACAATGATTCAGTTATACTCCCACCAAAACCAAAACCTTCATTATCTAGTCAAAAATCATTAATTGATTCATTAGATATAATTTCTCAAGAAGAATTTATAATTTTAACTTGTGAATTTATATTACATTTCAAATCAAATGATCAAGTTTCAAAATTATTAAAATATTTATCCAAAATTGAAAAATTCAATGTTTTATCATTTACTGCTTTGTTTAAACTTACGGTTGAATTGAATGAGATTGATGATAATTTGATTAGGATATGTCGTGGATGGTTGGATGATTCAGAAGTATTGGATGGAGAATTAAAGAATGAGATTGTGGATGTTGTGGTTAAGAAGGGAATGATCTTGAATGGGGTTGTTCTTGAAGAGAATTAAGAGAGTCAGAGTGAGAGTGTGAATGAGAGAGTATGAGAGAGTAGTGATTTGCTTTTATTTTTGGTATTTTTATATATTTGTTTCATATTGATGTTTTGTTGTTTCATTATTTTGTATTTATTTCTTGTGGCTCTTGTTATATGTTTTTTGAGTATATTTAATAAGTTTGATATTTATGTTTTTTAATGTATAAAGTTATATATATTTGAATTTAATAGTCTATTGTATTTAATTATTGTGTTTTGTAATTAAGAAACAAGGGATAAGAAAGTGGAATAAAAGCACGTGAAGACACTTTAATTTCGAGAAAGGGTCTGAAGAAAACAAATCTACAAATTAAACGGTTACACGGAGGGTGGTTTTGGCATGATTGCAATTCACTATACGAAGAGAATTTTACAATCTAAAAAAAGCGCAAATGTTTCATAATCAGCCAAGAATTAAATTGAATTGCAAAACCTTAAAAATTGGCTTTATAGTTTTATACACATTTCTTCTGTTAAGGCGTGGAATGAAAGTTTAATTACACACACCAATAATTAACGGCTCTCATTCACTACTGCTACAGGTTCCATAAATGTTCCCCGTTACAAATTAGTGATACAACCGTCATAAATATTAAATTAATTAATGACATATAATTATCTCAAAACACGTTTTCTAGAGAAATCAAGGTGATGACTTACATTTTACATTTTATTATTATAATAATCATTAAATTATCATCCTTTCTTAAGTCCGCTGTCCCATCTAATAATAAATATCAATTACGAAATTATATCATAACTTTCTTTTTACATTAGGTTAGAAAAAGTAAAAATCATTTTAAAATTTAACTTTCATTCGAATACATTGATTACGAGCATTGGTGGGATGTTACTGATGTAATTCAGATCCAACTGGTAGGGTTTGTTGTCCATTCCCGGATATATGTTGCAAATGTCATGGCACTTCTTTGCATCTCTCTTAAAGATACTTCTTTTCATTGATCATGTTTAAATGGAAACTGATATCAATCTGCGCCACGATGTTAGTCATTATTTTTAATGTTGAGGGAGAACAAGGTACTTTTCCGCCGGCATAAAAAATAACTGAATAAATAATTATTTAACTGCAAAAAAAACTTTTCTTGGAAAACTTCTTATGAAACAGAAGGAAGGCAGAAATTATCCAATTGCGCAAAAAAAAAAACATAAATGATGCCTCATGCTAATTGTATGACGTGTCTATATTCGCATCATTCTGCAATTGGCAATTAGGCATGATATCGCCTGCTTTGTTTTGATTAGTAACAAGGAAATGATCCTGATGGCAAAACCGGGAAGAACTTTCAGATCTCCTTCTGTGTGAAGGGGAGTCTTTAGAGAATACTCTCGGACAACAAATAGTATGCCATTATTCAATGACAAAGGGTTAAGGCGCAGTATGCTTCCATTTATAATTACATCGCTTATTGGGACATTGCTTTTCCAAATTTCATTGTATAAAGTGGACTTCGTCTAATTACAGAAACTAAATGGGACAATAAAGAAAAGAAAAAAATTCCAAATTCTAATTATTTTTTTTTCTTTTCACATCTGGAATTATTTCCATTGATTAAAAAAAATAAAATATTTTTTTAACAAACGCAACAATTGAATCAGATTTATAAATTTCTTCTAGAAGAAAGTTTCTTATTATTCTTCAATACTAAAAATGATTCAATTAACATTGACTATTATTTATTATTATGACATAAACATTACTGCATATTATAAATGACCAGTAAGATCATTGCCAAATGTAATATCTCTACGGAATCTATGGAATGATACTTAATTTGAAAGTTGTAATTAATCAATAAACATATGTACGATGGTCTAAGAGAACGACAAAGCTTTGTGTAACCCTATCGATGCACCCTATCGACATTTTTTGTGATTCCTAGATGCGAAACATTTCTTGACTACACCGATAAGGCCCAAACCCTTGAGAAGTATGTCAATATGTATATTTCATCTTAGTGCATATAAATGCAATCGATTTTATGTCATTCAATATTGTAAACTCAACCAATATGCCATTTCTCGGTTAATTCTTAAATTATAAACAATTTAAGGTTTTTAATTCAAAATCTTGTCACATTCCAAAAACCTTATTTGAAAATTAAATTAATTATTGGATATATAATCATGATATATTTTATATTTATTAATATTTATTAATATGTAATGAAAGTTGAATAATTAGAAAGAAAATAGTGGTAGTGATATTAAAAAAATTAGTCGATGTGGATAATTAGCTAATCCACAATTAAAGAATATTCTATGCAGAGAAATTCATTTTTTTGTAACCGTGATTATATGTAAAAATAATATTTTTAGACAGAGTTACATATATGTAATTAATGAATATTCTAAATTATTTTTTATAAGAATTTTTCTTGGGGAATAATTGGAAGTTAAATGATCATTAAATCTGATGATTTTTTATATTTAAAATTTTCTTTAACTCCTTTAATTCCTTTGATGGAACAACTGATTATTTTATAATATGACCCATTGATAAAGTGAATAAATAAAAAATAATTATAACATTGCATGTTAAATAATAATATAAAAGTTTATTGTCACGTAAAAAAAGTTTTAGCCTTTTTAAAAAAAAAAGAAAAAGAAGATATTGTCATTGTTTTTTCAATTATTTTATTTTTCCATTTAAACTTCTAATTATAACGTAATATAATATTTAAAACCAATTTGACATCATCGTCGTCATCATCAACTTACAAAAGAGTTTTATTGTTATTTATTAAAGATATGACATATTATGTCACTAAAATCGTATGTTCATATTGAATTATAAACAAACAACATTTATACCCTTAACCCCCCCGCAAAAATATATTAAAGAAAAAATTACACTAAATTAATTAACTACCGGAAAACCAGCCAGGTTTTGTGATTATAAGTATTCCATCAGCGACCCTTTCTATAAGTTCCAAAGTGTTCATCTTCTTTTTGGTTTCCTCCTTTCTGTTACTTCTTTTACATTAACTAAATAAACAAACAAACCATGCTGTCAGATTCAGAAGACTCATCATTAGACCCAAACGAATATACGTTAGAAGATTATTATAAATTGGTGAAACCCTTATGGGCATCTAAAAACATTAATAATGCCAACTATCTTAATGATCATAAGTTATTAAGAACATTAGTTGATTTCAGTCTATCTCATTCATTATTACTTAAGAATTTACAAAAGCGAGAATTAGAAATTGGAGATTTAATACCTTATAAGATTAATTATGTTGATAGTTTAGCAGTTAAGATTGGACAAGAAGAATATACTGGATGTTTTAGACATCAATATGTTGAATTCTGTCCTCATTTGGCAATAGCTGCTTATTTATTTAGTAGATTCCACATACCTGATGAATATGGATCATTTGAATTTATATTTAATTGTGAATCTAAAAAGATTAATTTACAAGATGTTAAATTATTAAAAGGTAATAATAAATTATCAGCTATAAGTTATAGTCAACAACATAAATCTTCAATAAGTGCTTTAAATATAAGTGGATTGAATTATAAAGATGTTAATTTAACTAAGTTATTATCAACACAAAATTTTGATTTATCAAATGAAAAGTTATCACTGAAGAAGATTGATAATTTAAATCATGGATTAATGTTACAATTATCAGGATTTGATTCTTTTCAAAATTATAATATAATTAGAAATTCTGTGGAACCTCCTCAAGAATTATTGGATATGATATTCCCATTTGTAAACCAGATTGATGCTAATACTTATGGTGAAGATATGTTACGAGTTAAAGAATTATTAATAATGTTGAGAAGAAGTCTATGTCAAGATATGATTATAATCAAAACCAAATATCCTACGAATCCTTTATCAAGATCAGATATCTTTAATTCACCTCAATTTGAACAATTTAAGAAACTGGTTGAAGAATCTTCAAGTACATTTTCAGAAATAATGCAAACTTCATGCTTTGCTCCTGATGATGAAGATGAAGATATGGATCAAGATCAAGGTGAAGATTGGCCAATGTTGACTGATCCAGATTCAAAAGTTGATTTACAACGAGTATTGGAATTCCATTCATTGAAATTAAAATCTTTAAATCAACAAATTAATAATTATTGTCAAGAACAATCTAATATGTATAATTTATTATCAAACTTCATTGAAACTCAAAATGATGTATTCCAAAAACAAAGTGAATATATGAATAAGATTCAAAATTCAATAAATGGATTATTCATATTATTAAGTAGTCGAAATAAGAATTCAATCCCCTTACTTCAACAATCATTAGCCGAGACTTCAAATTATATAAATAATTTCGAATCGGCAAATATAAAACTAGGATTAAACACAACCATAGACCTTCTTTCAAAATTAAACTCCCAACAATATCAACAACAACAACCACTCCAACATCATCACCAACCACTAGCTCCACAACCACAACCACAACTCCAACCATCATCTGTCCAATATCCTCTACAAGCCTCACCCCAACAAATATCAATCACCAACAATCACCAAATCTACAACGTCCTCCCCCATTCCAAATCCCCCAAAACAAACTCAACAACCCTGTTATCACCCACCCCCGTCAACCCTGGAATATTCGGAACAGCAATCCAACCCCAACAATCAGTACCACATCCCCACCTTGGTCCTCCGGTACCATTATCCCCTCGGCAACTCGAACGCCAACGAGTCCTTAATCGTCGCTTATCAAGACAAGCCACAACCCTATATGAAATGTGGGATGATTTTAAAGGCTTAGAAAAAGAATTAAATGATCATGAAATTACCATAACTGAATGGTTGAAAGTTCATGGCAGTTCCGAACGACAATTTAGACATACTAGATTAAAGATTATTAAATTTATTGAAGAAGAGGCTGTAAGGAGAGGATGTCATGTTGAGATTGTCAAAGAGAAGTTGCATGAGAAGATGAGAAATAGATTAAGGCCTTGGACTTTGGATGAGGTGCAGAGGATGTTGACTAGTGGGAAGAGAATCAATCTTGATGATCCAAGATAAAAAGTTAAAAAAAGTTAATTAGATGCTGATATGTATTATGATTTTTATGATGTTGTTTTACCATTAAAAATATCGTTATTTATTATTTGTATTATTTCTTTCTCTATATATTATATTATATAGTAATTGTCAATTATATTTATTTCAATTAGCTATTGGGTTTCCTCTTTTCTTGTAAGTATCATAGAAATATCTGATCGTGTCAGTGGGGAAGTAGGTTTTTTGATTTTGGCTGCGAAAAAACGACACAAACAAAAAACAGTTGCAACCAATATATGATCACCACGACAACCATTCCGCCCAGTTTTGTGTCTCACGAGGATACGAATTATGACAAAAGTCATGAAAACAAGTCACATTGATGCTCTGTCACATTCAAGAACTTCCATGAATATATTAAAGAGCCTGACATAAGTTCATTTTTATATTCTTTCCACTGGAAGTATTTTCTAAAGTTTACAAAATGTGACTAAATTAGAAGGATAAAACCCTGGAGAATAACAGATATGTCTATTCATAAAGATAGCTCGAGCCGCCCGTCTCATAAAGATTACTCTGAACACACTGTCTCATGAAGACAATTTCTTATCTACAATATTGAAATATATAGACACAAGGTATTATGCTGATTATGGACAACAAGGACAAGCTCACCTGTGCCATTTCTCTCAGTGGATCAATGACAGAAGAGGCAAGTATAGATTGGCGATTCTACGAATGCTTCGCGAGAAAGTTGTTTAACTATTCTAGGTCCCTTATCAGATGCTAGCCGCAATGCGGATCAAATAATCAGCGATGAATTAAAGGACACATGCTGAAAATGATGGCCGTAAACAGCACAAATGGCGTCTCCTGGATGATCAGCAAAAGAAATATTCAGGGCATTGCTGTAGGCTTTTAAGGTCGTAAACTCTGATGAAACTTGGCAAGAGTTGAATGTACGGAACTATCAACTGGGTGATAACTGGACAATTTAACCAGATGTTACAATGATAAATCGATCAGCGAATTGAAAAGTCTTATATTGGTACTGAGTTCGAGGATGCAACCATATCATGGGATTTGGGAAATTAATACTATAATGGTTATTGTATCATCAACACCATGGAGGGATTCCCACACTTGCTATACCGAGTGAAAGTCATCTCGACAACACCTTCAAGGGATTTCTTAAGGTTTCAAAGTTCTAATCAAGAAATTAGTCAGTTACATGGCTTCCTCACCCAGCGTATTCTCCGATTGGTGGGAAAGCAATATAACCGGCTAATTTTAGAGTGATTAAAGCTAGGGAACCTGTTCAAAGGAGTTATCCACTCTTTGTTAAATATTAGACATAGGTAAAGTATTAAATAATCAAAATACTTTAATTGCGATTGGTAATGTTGAAATTGATCAACAAATTGCATATATCTCAAAGTTGAAGAAAAAGCATAGATTATGGGGATGCCAATGAACTCTGTCAACACCATCAGGAATATCTCGGCGGGATCCAATTCGATATTTGGAATGGCCATTCAATATGAACATGCCAATTGTATTGATAGTAGTATTTTATTGTATTTGTGATAGCAGCTGAGGTCATGAGGACAATACTTTCAAACGATTTCTCAAGGTCTCACACGGTGATAATCTCTCCAATTAGTCTGATATATGGCTTCCCCACCCCTCAGCTTGTCGCCCATTTGGTGGGGGAGCAATATACCAGATTAACTAGAGAGATAGAACCCAGCGAATGACATTTATACCTTATCTTGGGTATTGTAGTGGCAATTTCTGAAAAGAAAGACGTTTTTGCAATAAGTTCTATAAGTTTAAATTCTGAAAATTTTTTCAAAATTCCCATTACTATTTAAAATGATGTGCGGCTCATACTAACTACTGCTCTATTATGTACAGTAATGTTAATGCAACTTTAGAAGGCTTTAAGTAAAGTTTGAGATATTTTATTTATATGCTCCAGTAAGCATAGCCACAAAATACACAAATGTAGGATTAGCTTGATTGGCTTGACGCTCTTTAGGGGTTGCAGAATAACTAGACTGTTACATGATAATACATTAACCTTTTTTCGAAAATCGAAGAGAATAATCACAAAACAGATTTTCATTTATTGAATTATTGTAAGAATTAACTAGATCTAGACCGAGGGGGGCTACTATCATGTTCGATACATCATCTTTGAATTATATGCGTAGAAGGGTGTCGGAAGCACACGAGATAAACCGGCTCATGTCATTTACGGATAAAGAATAGAAATAAATTTTATTTTTAGCCCCGGGCATTTAAATTTAAAATTTTGACATCCCGAAAATCTCCATTGTTTAACTGAAATACATACAATAGGATCCCCCACCACTAATACCAACGTTATCATAACCCCACCCCCACATCACAAGATGAATCCATTTATTCCGAAAATGTACAACAACTTCTTCTTCTTTCTACTTCTTCTTCTTCTTTTTCCTTAGCTAAATTCAACACCTGTCTAACACACAACCAACATGAATACAGAAACATACACAACGGTGAAACCACCAACTAAAGCTCTAACAGTTACATCTTCAAAAGATGTAACAATAGAAGAACAACTAGAAAACCCATTTGAAGAAATGACAATCCTCGAACAATCCCCAACTCCACCACTGTCATCATCTTCTTCAACATTCAACATCATCCAAACAGTATCCTCCAATAAATATGGTATATCCGCAATTCTTGCCGGATTTCTCTGTAATTTCATGGTATTCGGGATCGGATTCTCCTATGGTGTCTTTCAAGAATTTTATGGATCACCCGAAGGGCCATTGCATGATTATTCTGATGCTCAGATTGCACTTGTCGGGACAGTAAGTACTGCTCTTACATATATTTGTGGTATTTTCAACAAAACTTTGATGTTCTATTTATCCCCTAGGAATGTAATGTTGATTGGATGTGTTTTGACTAGTATTGGGATTACCATGACTGGGTTCTGTCATGCTTATTATCAGTTTATTCTTTGTTCAATTTTACAAGGTGTAGGTGGGGGGATATTATATTTACCTCCAGTCGTATGTGGTCCTGTCTATTTCGATAAACATAGAAGTCTTGCTAGTGGGGTGTTATTTTCTGGGACCGGGATGGGGGCATTTACTTTGGCTAATTTGAGTACATATTTGATTGGAAAGGTTGGATGGAATTGGGCTACTAGGATATTAGGATTAATGAATTTAGTTGTAACTTGTATAGCAAGTTTTATGGTTTATGAACCAAAATTGGCTAATTTTAAAAGTAAGAATGCCGCATTGATCAAATTGAGTCAATTAAAATCTACAAAGATCGTCTTACAATTAGCTGGTTCATTATTACAATCGGCAGGATATTTAATGCCATTAATATTCATGTCTAAATATGCCGTCTCATTAGGATATTCAAGTTCTCAAGGTGCGTTATTTATCGGGTTAAGTAATCTAATCAATGCCGTTTCGAAAGTTTTCACCGGCATGATAGCTGATGTCATTGGAAGAATGAATACATTGATCATATGTAGTATCATATCAGCTATTGTCATTTTCGCTCTCTGGTTACCTGCAGTTAAAGATACATTCATAAGTTTGGTTGTATTGTATGGTATTTTTTCCGGGGCCATAATATCATTATTACCTCCTTGTTTGATTGAAATCTTTGGAATAGCTCAATATACCCAATTAAGTGGAATGATGTATTTTGTTAGAGGGATCGGAGTTGTTATTGGGTCTCCTATTGGTGCTTTGTTGATAAAGGGGAAAGGATCAAACCCTCGAGATTATATGAATGCTGCAGTCTATAACGGGGTATTATTGACTGGCTCAACTCTTTGTTTGGGATACCTTTGGGTATTGGCGTTCAATGACAAGAAACCAAAAGTATGGAAGTTGTAAAACGTTTATAAGTAAATTTTATATTTTATAAATTCTATCTAAAAAATGCACAAATATTCTCTATTTAACAAACTAATCACCTAGAAGCTACACATCAATCTCTTTAAAACTAAATGGTTCATATGCATATCCTTCACCCTGGAAGAACTTTGACATAGCCTCCACCCAATGCAATCTCAACGAATGTAACATGGCACTTGTCCCCTCCATCAACACCAAAATACAAACAGTCAAACTAAACCACATGGCAAACAACACCACCGTGGCCACGACACCCACAGTACCAGTTCTTCCAAATGAATTCTGGATTGTCATCGACCATAACACCGTCGACAATTGGGCATGAGCTAATGACAAAGCCCACAATCTCAAATATGAAGCAGTATGGGAAACACAATTCAAGCAGAATTCAATAGTATGAATAACTTGATGAATGACGATATCCCCGAAATTAAACCCATCATGATCGTCTCCATGAGCCGCACCGGCGGAATGAAACATTGGTTCGATATCATTGGGGAAATGGAACTCATCATCAGACGTAGATGGATCGTTATTAAGAAGATCATCTTGGAGTTGTAATGCGCGTTCTTCTTCTTCTAATTGGAATGAATGATGGCGTTGGGAATGGATATCTGAATAACCCAATTGTATGGCACGATCGTTTTGACGCTTTAATGTTAATGGTTTATATATCAATAACCAAGGGACACAAACGGCAGCAATGAGTACGAGGACGACTTGGATGAATTTTTGTCCTGGATATAATTGTTCTTCAATTGTACCGGGTGATAAAAACATATTAATCAACATGTTTAATAATCCCGGTGGTTGTCTATTTGTACCAAACCAATCAACGGTCCATTTATACACAATGCAAAGTGATAAATAGCCAAATATACTTTGCATAAATAAAAACCCAGGAATGAAATTCCCAATTATATCCACTCTACTATTGAAAAACAAATAATTAACCAAACTAAACATCAACGAATAATTCATATGGATATATCCCATCAACACCGATAGTTTCATCTTATATGAATTAGTAAACAATAAATTATTCTCAGTTCCATGCCAGGCCCAATCTAATCCAAATGCATAAGTTTTCCCCACCACTTTTTCGGCAATCAAAGTCGTACCAGCCACATAATCTTTTGGAAATTTCCATTCCCAACCCGATTTGAAAAGCGCCATTGATTTGGAGAAAATATCATTATATATCAATCCAGTATACATTGAAAAAACACCCATAAGTAAAATAATATATCTTCCATTAAATGCCATCTCAAATATCTCATCTTTGTTTCTCATCATTCCGAATCCAACTTCATTGATGATTAAATAAACAGCAATCAAAAATACAATAAACCCATGTCCGAGATCACCAAACATGATAGAAAACATAAATGGAAATGTCACAATGGTGGCCAAACCGGGGTTGACTTCTTGATAAGTCGCGATTCCATAGGCGTCAATGATTGATTGGAATGCCGAAGTGAATTTATTGGTTCGATGAAAAGTGGGTGGGGTACGGTTGGTAGAAAGTTCATTGACTACTGCGATTAATGTCCCGTATTCGTCGTCATGATCATCGAGATCTTCGTCATCGTCGAGTAATTCGTGATCGGAGTCTCCAATTACGAATAAGGAAGTTTCTGTATCTATCAAGGTTGATGATGCCGATGTGGTTGTGGTTGTGAATGGAATGGAGTCTTGTGATGAGGTGGATGAACTAGAACCACCTGGTTGATTATGTCTTGTTTTTTCTTTGATTAAGTTTCTTAAAGTATGTCTAATCTTATGGAAATCACTTTTTGGAATCCAACCTTCACCAACTAAACATCTTCTAGTACTATCTTCATCAAATTTATTTAAGGTTTCATAAATCAATTTCTCTCGTTGTAAATTATAACAATAATTAGGATATAAATCTTGAAACAATAATAGTTCGGTGATTAATTGTTGATTAGTACTTTCAACGACATTATTCAAATCATGAATTTTATGATTCAATTCTTCCAATGTGGCTTGACGAGCCAGACTACCACCAATCACATTATCAAAAATGATTCCATCTAAAGATGCAATAATCTTACGTACTCTGAGACGTAATATATCCCCGTGGATGAAAATTATAAAGACATTCTTTTCAATCATTTCTGAGTTTTCTTTGGAAGCATCAGTGGGGAATTTTCCATCTAATTGAATGTCATGAAAGTATAAATTACCTCTAAGTGTTCTCCATAAAATATTTCTTAATACTGGGACCTTATCTCTTGATATGGTACCCGTTATAGAATCAAATGCATCTGATGAATCACTTTCCATCCCAATTTCTAAACTATTATTAGTCCTTTCATGCAATAAAGCAACATTGTCATCATCATCTTCAAGATCATGTTGCTCAAAGCTCTGTCTATCATTATGATAATCAACTAAAGTTGATTTATGAAATTGATTAATTGTATTTAATACCAATCTATTTTCAATTAATTTCAATTTTTGATTATTAAGACTATTATAAGATTGATATAAATGTTTAATTCTACTATGGAATTCATTCAATTTGGCTTTAATCTCATCAAATTCAGAACTGGTTGGTAATGGTCTCAAATCAGCAGTTAACCCCCCATGCAAACCCTGTTTAACTACTTGATGTTGTTTCATGATTTTATAGAGATATGTCAATTGAATATTCATTTGATCTATATTACGTAATTCTTTAATGAAAGTCCGTTGAAATTGGGATAATTTAGAATTTAAATCTCTAAATTGAACATTTGATAAATTCCCTAAAACATTAATCATATCTCTTGCTAATTCTATTGTAACATAAAATTGTACTAATGTCATTGGTGCTGATCTAAAGATTGCTTCTTGTGAATCTACTTCACTTGAAGACCTTTTGAATCTATCAATTAGTCTCACAAATGCTGACATCTTTGGTATACCCTTCTGTCTATATCTCTATTAGTTTATTGTGTATCTCTAAAGATCTCTAACTGAAAGATAAAGTGAATTGTAATATTCAGTCATTTTGGAGGAGACACCGGAAAATTATAATTACGTATTATGTGTTAAAACTATGGATTACGTAATAAGATAATGGTGAATTACGTAATATTACTAGTTGCATTTGTTTTACATATTATGACTATAGATTTACATATTATAAAATCTATTACAGTTTACAGGTGTCCTCTTTTTTTACAACCAATTTAACCTTCAACAACCACCCAATTAGTATTACTATTGCTACCACCATTACCAAGTAACGCTAAGTCATAGCCAACCAGTAAGTGATTACTCATTAACCTCAATCTGTAATTATAACAGCATGTTCAATTCTATAAGAATAACAATAACGATACCCACTTTAATAAGTCTACTACTGCTACTATCATTTACATTAGCATTCGATAAGGATGGAGAATTATATTATTTGAAAGCAATTAAACAATTAAATGATTTGACAATACCTCCAATTGAACCTATATACAATTTAGACAATATAGAAGGTTCATTATACATCCCCCAATTTGACAACACAATCAATAAATACATTCAAAATGGTTATCAAACCAATCAAAGTCCACCATCAGAATTAATTGACAGTATAATACCATTACTAGAGAAATCAGCTGAATGTAATAACGTCAATGCAATAGTAACATTGGCAGATTTGTACTTTTTTGGTAATTATTCCCTCCCCACTAATTATACCAAAGCAATAGACTTATATCATAAAGCAACGTCAATATCATCCAATGGTCATGCATATTTCATATTAGGTCTTGTCTACTCAACTGGATTGTTTGGATATACTAAAATAGACCAAAATAAAGCTAACTTGTACTATCAATTTGGGATGCAAAACGGAGATATCAATTCTTTATTAGTTTTGGCTTATAGATATAATAAAGGAATAGCAGTACCCCATAATTGTGAAACAGCCTTGAATTATTATGTACGATTAGCTGAAATGGGATATAAATGGCTTCAAACTCATGATAGAGATATCGATTATAATATCAGAATCTCGGATTTTAATGGGGGGTTATATGGTGAAAAAATGAGTGAGACTCCTAATAGTATTGAAATTCAATCGAAAGTTTATACAAATTTAATTGATCAATTTGAAGAACATAAATTAAATGCAGATGATCATGAATATGTTAATTTATATTATACGGCGTTGGAATATTATAAAGGAGATTATTTCATACCTAAGAATTTAACTAAAGCATTGGAAATATTTCAAGAATGTGTAGACTTAGGTGAATTGACTTATGGTTTCAATAATTACGCCAATATAGATACAATTGATCAAGTATTTTTAAGTTCATGTCAAGCAAAATTGGGGAGAATGTATTTGAAAGGATTAGGTACAACTAAAAACATAACAAAAGCATATGAATTATATCAGCGTTCTTTCAAGGTCCAAAGAACAGCAGATGCCCTTAATGATTTAGGTCAAATTGCTGAAAAGGGATTAGTTGGGCCAGCAAATATCACAAAAGCAGCGGAATATTATGGAGCTGCATTCCGTAAGAAATCCGCTGAAGGAGGGAAGAATCTTGCCAAATTAATGTATGAAATGTCTGGTGGACAGAATTCAACTACTGCAAAGGATATGTTTACTCATATGAAAGAAGCAGTATATTTAGGAAATACAGAAGCACTTTATCATTTTGGTAATTATCTTCAAATGGGAGTCAATCTATTTGCAGAACCAGACAAGAAATATACATGTCCTTCAATTATTCAATATTATCAAATCTTTATCGAGAGACTTTCGGAAGTATTTGCCCCACACCTCAAATTTGCATTTAATCAATTAATACAAGGTGATTTCAATGGCGCCTTGATTGGATATCTGATTGCTGCCGAACAAGGATTCGAAGCTGCCCAAATCTCAGCCGCATATCTCTTATATCAACTCCAACCACTAATTTCCCAATATAAAAACCACAAAACCTTCACCAAGGACCGAGTAGACGTCGCCATTCGTTATTTAGACCGTGCATCCAGACAAGGAAACGTCGATGCAACCATCTTACTTGGGGATATTTATTCCGGTTCTGATAGCGTTATCCCCATCTCCCCAGATTATGACAAGGCATTCAATTATTATCGTATTGCCAGTGATCGTCATTCTTCACATGGAAGTTACAAATTAGCACAAATGTATGAATATGGGATTGGACCCGTGAATAATTCCATTGATTATTTTATGGCGAAACGATATTATGATTCCAGTTTACAATATAAAGAACAATCCGATATTGAGGCAAAATTAATGAGTAAATCATTAACATATTCCAAAGCCCATATCAATCTTGCATTATTGAGACTCAGGTTGAAATATTTATTCAACAAGAAGGCATTCAAGGAGAGTTCAACCGGTGAGTCTGGAGGTTGGTTTCATGCATTTCGGAACGTCAAATCAAACTCCGCCACCAATCTTAAGGAATCAGTATCGAAAGCGGATGCGCATCATGAGGGTACCACGTATGTTAATGATGATGGTGTTGAGAATTATGTTGAGGATTATGATATAGGTGATTATTTGGTCATTTGTTTGACATTTATATTTTTCGTGGCCTTCTTTGTTCAGAATTTGATTAGACAGATTAGACGGATCAGAATGAGAAATAACAATAATAATCAGAATAATCAAGTAGAAGGACAAAATGGTGAGAATGAGAATGGAGAAAACAATGAAGGCGAGGGTGCAAGAGTTGGGTTGGATGGATTTCATTTCAGAAGAGGGAATTTTGAATTTCATTTCTTTGCCATATAGAAGAAAAAGTTGTATGTACTTTAATTTAACAAATGCATTTAATTTATCATATATCTATAAAAGTAACGTTACTTAGTCATATCTTGAATGACATTATTTAAAATTGGATTTCTCTCCAACAATCTCTTTGATAATTGACTTTCTCGATTCTGCTTGTTCTTTCTAGGTGATGAATTGACCGATCGTATCAAATCATTATAAATCAAGTCAGCGTTGTTAGGCAAAAGATAATACCACCCTCTATTCTCCAAAAAATCAATAAACGTACTCGTAGTGTCTGCCGAACTCAATGTAGATCTCGAACCAAGAATGATCAACTTACTCTTTGCCCTAGTTATAGCAACATTCAACCTTCTCCATTCCTTAATCAAATCCCCCGGTCTCTTCTCTTCGTTTGACCTCACCAATGAAATGATTATACATTCTTTATCCCGTCCTTGATATTGATCCGCCGTCAAGATTTCAATTTCCGATGATTGTCTTCCAATAGTTCGTTTGAGGAGTTTCAACTGTGCCCTATAGAACGACATGATCCCAATCTGATCTTCCGTGACACCACATCCTGTTAACGAATTCACAATCTGATGGATCAATTTCGCTTCAATGGGGTTTTGCACCATATCTCCAACCATAACCTCCTTCGCCGATTCAATCATATCATGATCCAAAAACAACACTCTCTTCTCTGGATCCAACACATCATTCATCCACCCTTTTGATCCGGGGAGTCGGTCAGGATATGGTAATTTCAAAACCTGTTTCGCCACGGCTTCAGAACCACATTTTAATCGATTATCATATACCAAAACATTCGAGAGTTGCATGATATCCTCACACATTCGATATTGATAGGTTAATTCACATACTGATTCAGGATAGGTTTCCGCCAATAACTTGAACAATGAAACTGATAAGCCTTGTCTAATCTTGGGGTCGGGATGTTGGACCAATGGTGGGAGTTGGTAGTGATCTCCCACGAGGATGAATTTATCAGCATATCGAAGTGGACCTAGGTTGATTGGGAGCGAGACTTGTGACGCTTCGTCGACGATACAATAGTCAAACTTGGGTCGGAGTTGGAATGCGAGATCGTTGATTCCGAGACAAGTGGTGGCAACAATGGGTGGATTCATGTAAGTTTCGAGATATTGTTCATAGGTTGTGATTGGGGTTTCGACATCAGGAATGTATGCGTGAAGCTTTTTCTGAACTCGGGATTTATGACCAATACGAACCATACTTATACTGGGATCTAAATCTAATAATTTAAGCAAAATATTATCAACAGCGGAGTTTGTATATGACGCCAATAGAATTGTTTTACCATGACCAACGAGAATTCGAATAAGCTCAGCAAGGACAGTGGTTTTTCCCGTACCTGGCATACCCAAAATCAATGAATAGTCATTAGTAGTGAAAACTTTCTGAAATGCCATAATTTGATCAACATTGAAATACTTCTTTTGTGGAACTTGCCATGAATTGGGACTATATGTGGGCTCTTGTAAATCAACAATCAATTTCCTAGTCTTTTCATCACCTCCTATCTCAGGTCTCAAGAATAAGTTCAAAATATTAAACCTTGCCAATCCCATTCCGTAAAACATTTCATCCAAATCCAAACGGAACAATTTATTCGAACACGCACTGCTAGTAATATGTTCTTGTTGACTGTGACTAGTTTCTCTTAAAGCACTCTGGAAGACTTGATTATCCCTCTGATTGAAATGCTTCAATTTCGCTTCCTTCGAGATAATGATTCTTCGTTTAGTTACGATAACAATATGCTCTTTCGTAATTGTCTTAATTGTCCCACTAGCAATTGCAAAATGTCCATCTTCATCACTTATAATGATCCTATCGGAAGGGATTAACTGGGTTGTCAAAGCATTCGAACCTGATTTAGCAAATGTATATTCATAAACTTTATCCAGCGGAGATTCTTTTGTATTCACAACCATCATCAGTCCTAAACATTTTCCCGTCTTTGCTTCGCGCTGTGCACTCGTCATTGTCCAAAGTTGCTTTCCGGTCTTACTCATCATAACCTCCTCTTGAGCGATAATCTCATCCCAATATTTGAAAAACGTCTTATATCTCTCATTATCTAAAATATGCTTGGTGATTTCGTGATATTTCTCCTCATTTATACCACTGTGTTCTTTCGTCCCGTCTTCTAATAAATGATTCAATGTCATACACGGTTCTTGCATGTCACATCGATCACATGTGGCAGATTGTAAAATCGGAGGTAAGGACGACGACGCATTGTCTTTGAAATATTGTGAGACACGATTCCGAAGATTGATCAAAACTTTTAAATCATTCTTATTGATATCTCCCTTTTTTGTTAGACTCTCTTTTGTGTAAACTAATAAAAATGACATAATCTCTAAGTCATACCTATCTTTGAATAACAATGAATACAACGAAGCCTGAGCTTGATGAGTAACATACTCTCTCCCAGTTTTGATTTCTACCGGAATTAGAAACTTCCCTTGAGTATTCTTATTAAGTAACTTTGCAGTCACTGTGATATCCACTTTTCCTTTTATACCAAACATAGGAGACCAAATATTTTCTTCAATATCTAAAGCTTCATCCACTGAAAACATGACACGTTGTTCCTTATTCTTATTTGTCCCATCTTCATCAATATAATTTTCTTTAGATAATGGTTTTTTATAATACTTCGAAAACCATTCTTCCAAATACGGCAAATGTTTTTCAATCTCTGTCTTGACGTTCGCAAGCTCGGGTCCAATACTAAAAATCGCCAATAAATAATCGTGCACATATTCTTCCATTAATTGATTCATATATTCACGAGTCCAATTTTCAGATATGACACATTCTTGAAATATCCGATGTGTAACTTCTCCAACTATGATTGGAATACTCAGTTGCGCAGGGAATTTGTATCTTGCTTGTATGACCGATTTTCGAGGACATATAATCTGTTGAGCAATCGTTGTTACTGATAATAATATATCCGGGTTCCAGATCAATAAATTATTATGATCGTCGATTAGGTTTGGTTTTGATGGTTCGGTGATTATAATATGTATGATGTCTTTAGGTTCAAATTCCAATTCACTATATTCTCCTCGAACAATGAAGCGACATATCTTTTCTTCATTCTCTCCATCAATAGTTTCTAAAATCAATTGCCGTTTTGGAGGGGTTCCATAGGTCTGTTCAATTATTTTGGTAATCATGTATCGTTTAAATGACGATCTCTTATATGCAAGTTTCACGATTGGCTCATCTCTTTGTTCATAACTTGGTTTTTCAATTTGTAATTGTTCGAAGTTCTTCATACCTTCTTGAAATGATTTTGTAAACTGGGCTTGAGTAGCCGAGATAGCGGGTCCCGAGGTAGCACAAGCTTTCTTGCATTCAATAGGCGAAATAGGTGTACTTGCAGACCGTGGAGGGTTTTGAGTTGGTTGTCTTATCACAGCCATAAGTTCAGAGTCATCATCGGAGAAAGGATCATCCGAGTCTGAGAATGAACTAATGCTAGAGGGTGATGGCGATGCCTTCTTTGTTGGGGATTCCTGAATTGGAGACGATGGAACAGCTTGGGTCATTTTGTGTAACGCATGGACTAATTCACTGTCATCATCTGAAAATGGATCATCGGAATATGAGGATCTATTGTCATTCGTTGAGAATAGGTTATCTTCAATATTAGTAGTTGCTGGAGTTGTTGCTTCTGTAGCCGTCGTTATTGGTGTTGCATCATTAGTTGGTGTTGGACTATGCTCAAATTTATCAATCCAATTTCGGAGGGTTCCACTAAGAGACGTTGGTTTTGATGAATTATTACAAGATTTGGAACGCGTTGTGCATTGAGAATTCTTATGCTTGGTTTGGTGTGATTGGTAACTTAAATCTGAATGTGCTTTGGATACGGGTTTGGTAACGTTATTTCGTGCATCATAAATCCCATATTTGGATAAGACATGACTAGTTTGTTCATTGACTGATTCATCACTTTGTTTTGGCACAATGGAAGGAGTGCTCTTTGCAATTGATTTCAATGGAGATGAAGGAATTTTATCTAGTCGATGTAACTTAGTAGTCTTGGGACTTTCTTTCCATCGTACGCCATCGAAACTAGTATCATCCGAACTCTGATCTGGAATTAGAAAACCGAGTTTATTCTCATTATTGCTCGCTGATAATCTCTTTTGCGTAGATGAAACTTCCTGAACTGGATTGACTATGCTATTGAATGTGTTTGGATCTATTGGCTTTATCACTTGAGCTACTGAAGGTATAGCCGCCGTAGTTGTTGTATTTGTTAGTCGATTAACAGGTTGAAAATAAGATATCTTCTTGGGACGTTTTACAGGTTGTATAGATTCATGATTATTGTTCTTGTCTGTAGTTGTTGATGGTCCTAGTCGTTTGTTTGTAGATGTGTCTTTGTTCATTTTATATGTTGTTCTATCTATATTCCTATTCTAACCTATCTAAAAGGAAAACTTCTTGATGATATAAAGAGACGCGCTTAATTACAAAAAAATAAGACGTGAGAGTTACGACACAGACGCAGAAAGCGCGACAGTTGTTCTTTCCTGCGACAAACCGCGTTACTCTTTGAGCATTTAAAGTTGTAAGCACTTGGGTGCAATTTCAGACTGGAAGTCATTTTTCTATTGAGTTGCGGAAGAAGGTAATGACATAGAATGTGAGTTGCAGGATATTTTTAAAGTAAGACTGTACTTTAGTCGAAGATACATATTGAGGAGTCTCAGTACAAACTATACTTCACTAGGAGAACCATTCAAGTTGCCTGTTGGGGGACTGAATAATACAATATTTGAATCTGTGGACGCTGGGCTTGGAAGTAGGATATTGCTAAAACTATATGCTATTTATGACTTGGATAGTGCTGGAATTTCCGTAGGTAGATGGAGTCCATATACATGTAGTTTATATTTGTGTCACGTGATTTGTAATATGCAGGAATCTCATCTCAATTTTTTATTTTGAAATTTTTTTCTCTTCACTTTCTGCTCTTCGCTTTCTCCCTTTTAAAATCCACAAGACTTTAAGTATTGAAAACTCTTTCTTCCAAACTAAAGTAGTCACTACAACAAACATAGCAGAAAGATGGCATACGTTTTAACCGAAACCGCTGCCGGTTATGCTTTATTAAAAGCATCAGACAAGAAGATTCACAAGTCATCAAGTTTAATTGAAGATTTAAATACTGCTGAAAAAGTTGCCCAACAATTCAAGATTCATCGTTTTGAAAAGTTTCAAAGTGCAGCTAATGCTTTAGAAGAAGCCAATGCAATCATCGAAGGAAGAGTTTCTGATAACTTAAAAAGACTTTTGGAAGAATCTAAATCTGATAAAAAGGCTACTTTAATTGTTTCTGAAACTAAATTAGGTAATGCCATTAATAAATTAGGTTTAAATTATTCAGTCATTTCCGATGCTGCTTCATTAGATTTACATCGTGCAATTAAACAATTCTTACCTGATTTATTACCTGGTTTAGATGATTCCTCCTTAAATCAAATGTCCCTTGGTTTAGCCCATTCCATTGGTCGTCATAAATTGAAATTCTCCGCTGATAAAGTTGATACCATGATCATTCAAGCTATTGCCCTTTTAGATGATTTAGATAAAGAATTAAATACCTATGCTATGCGTTGTAAGGAATGGTATGGATGGCATTTCCCAGAATTAGCCAAAATGATTACTGATTCCGTAGCATATGCTAGAATTATTTTGACTATGGGTGTAAGATCAAATGCCAGTGAAACTGATTTATCAGAAATTTTACCTGAAGAAATTGAAGAACAAGTTAAAACCGCTGCCGAAATTTCTATGGGTACTGAAATTACTGCTAATGACTTAGATAATATTAAAGCCCTTGCTGAACAAATTGTTGATTTTGCAGCTTATAGAGAACAATTATCCAATTATTTATCTTCTCGTATGAGAGCCATTGCTCCAAATTTGACTGCCATGCTTGGTGAATTAATTGGTGCTAGATTAATCGCTCATGCCGGGTCTTTAACTTCTTTAGCTAAAGCTCCAGCTTCTACTATCCAAATCTTAGGTGCTGAAAAGGCATTATTCAGAGCATTGAAGACAAAACATGATACACCAAAATATGGTTTAATCTACCATGCTTCATTGGTTGGACAAGCTTCAGGTAAGAATAAAGGAAGAATTGCTAGAGTTTTGGCTGCTAAAGCTGCCCTTTCTTTAAGATATGATTGTTTTGATGAAGAAAGAGATGAATCTGATGATTTTGGTTTAGAAAATAGAGCTAAGGTTGAAAGTAGATTGAGTCAATTAGAAGGTAGAGATATGAGAACTACTTCCAAGGTTGTTAGAGAACAAGCTAAAGTTGATATAACTGAAGCTAGAGCTTATAATGCCGATGCTGATGCCGCTGCTCCAGCTGCTTCTGAATCTGATGTTGATTCTGATGATGAAGCTGAAGAATCTGAAGAACCAGTTGTTGAAAAGAAGGAAAAGAAAGAAAAGACGGAAAAGAAAGAAAAGAAGGAAAAGAAGGAAAAGAAGGAAAAGAAAGATAAGAAAGAAAAGAAGGAAAAGAAAGATAAAAAGAGAAAGAGAGATGAAGATGAAGAAGAAGAAGAATCTTCAAAGAAACTGAAGAAGGACAAGAAAGATAAGAAGAAAAAGAAGGAAAAGAAGTAATCGATTTTTGCATACAATATCATCCCATCCATCATATATAATCGTTCGTCTTTCTTCTTAAACTAGTTAATGTTTATCTTCTGCCACCTTTTTTTGTATAAATTTGTTTAAGAATTGTAAATTATAAGTTTTTTGTGTATTTGAAAAAAAGCTATCTCTATATAAACTAAACCACTCCCAATTCAATCTAAATCATTAGGGACGTCATCATCGCCCATATCTACATCATCGGAGCCATCATTTCTATTCCCCCCGCTATGCGCATTTGCATTTGCATTATTATTATTATTATTATTAGTGGAACTACTTCCACGAAGTGGAATCTCCCTCCCATCAATAAACACCCTAGCATTCTGACCATTCCCAGTCATAGAACTAATCATCCCTCTAATTCCCTCGGGTAAAACCTGCCCAACACCCTGTATTATAGTTTCCGCAATCGCAGCAGCCGGAGACCCATCTCTATTACCTGTACCTCCAGTATTCCTACCCCCTGTTGCCCCTGCGGCAGCTGGTGGAGGAGGGATTCTACCTTCCATCAAATCGCCGAAATTGTTTAAAAGATCTCTAAAATTAGGTTGGGTCAGTTGTGTGGTAGTAGTACCTACCCCTGGTGGAAACCCCGCTGTTTGATCCATACCAGCAGCTTGTGCGGCCGCGGCAGCCGCAGCAGCAACAGCAGCACCAATACCGGGACCATCTCGAGCAGCTTCTGGCGAACCACCACCTCTGCCATCTCTTGCTGTCTCATTCCTGGGAGTATCAATAATACTAGCAGCCACGGGGATTGCACGCACAGTCGGACCCCCCTCAGTGCCAGTTGCCCCTCCCCCAGCACTAGATCTTGCCAATATGTTTTGACTAACTTCGGGAGTTAAAATATTTGGACGTTGAGAATTTGCCCGTTCACTCATGGTACGTAATGTTGAATCACGATAAAGGGGTAAATATGTAAATGATTCCCTATCTTCTTCTGGACCCGTTGCTCTTAATTGGGCTAAGATTTTTCTTACTTCACTTACGAATCGTTTTATTTCTCTTTCGGGTTGGTTTTGTTGATAGGCGCGTTTCTCGGCAAGGGCGATTGCAGAACTTAGACGTTCTATGAATTGTGGTAGGATGGTTTTTAATTTATGGTCACGATATTGTGAGACTAAATCTTGGGGGAAGTTGAAGGGTATGATATCCCCAACACAGGTTCTAAGGGCAACAAGATAGCATTCTAGGGCAAGTAGTCCGGATCCCATATATAGATGACAATAACCTAATTGAGTCCAAGCAGGAGTGAAGGTACGATCTGTGGCAACTGCGATATTTAAATCATCAATTGCTTCTGGTACACAATTGAGGCCAATAAATGCGATTGCTCTATTAGTGTGGAGTTGAGGAATGTCGCGGAAATTGGGGAATGATTTTGGACAGAGTTCTAATGCTTGAGTATATGCTTTAATCGCTTGCCCGTACGCGTAATTACTCATTAGATTATTACCTTGTTCACGTAGTTTGTTAACGGTTTGCTTTGTGGTTTCAACTTGAGAAAGATCATTTTCATAGAATAATTCCAAATGATTTTCCAAAAGATAAAGAAAGCAAAGTACGAATTTATCCAAATTTATATCTTGACCATTGCTATACAAACTTTGTGCTTCTTTATAAACTTGTTCACGAGCATGAATAACAGCTGAATACCTATCTTGTTCATCTTTAAAGAAATGATCATCAATGTATCTTTCGATATAAAATTTCAAGTTCTCTTGAATTGTTATATTTGAATTAAGGATTAAATCAGGGTAAATCTTGAAAACTTGTAATAAAATTTGATATAATTCAAGACCGAAGTCGGGATAATCATCAAAACAAAATAGATCAGGATCAATAGAATTCGAATTTACTTTCATAATAATATCTGCAGTATTTAATTTATTTGGAATCAGATATTTGTTGGTACTTTTTCTAATTGCAAATTGATTAATTATACCAATAATTGTTGCAGTGGAATTATATGTACCTTCTGGATTAAATACATTTTGATCATTTAAATAAGTAGATAGACGGTCCGTGATAACATGCATCATACCATTATTGTAAAAATTTGTCATATCAGTAGAATACAGAGTGGTTGTTGTTGATGATGATGATGATTCGTAATCATTTGTTAGGTGATTAAAATAACCATATATTGCTACATTCATAGCATAAGAAGAGTATTTCTCTTCTTCAGTTAGGTTGATCATAATTCTTTATGTTACAGACTTCTTCTTCTCTACTTTGTAAATATAAAATCCCAATATATAACAAATTATATGTGGTAAGTTAAAAAGTAACAAAAGAAGATCAATCAATGATTTCAATTTTCACCAAAATCTTTTTTTTTTCATTGCTTTGGTTTCTTTGTTCTATTTGAGATTTACTCTTTGGGAATTTCATAAAACTATGCATGTCGGTTGTTGTTTGTGTGTTTGTATTACGTCCTGCTCTCTTGTAATTGTATATGTCTAAACTAAGGTCTTCTAATAGTGTATATCTGCGTACTTGTAAGTTATAAGAGGTTTCTGCTATATAAAGATTCTTCATAAAGAGTAATCCAAGAGTCCGGTCGCACTGTAAACTGCACTTCTCGAAGAGAACTAGAAGAGTCCAACTTTAATTTATGATTACTCTAGCGGTTTAGAGGATTATGTGACATACTCATTGGTCTGTTCGAGAAACCCCAATGAGCTATAACTTCAAGTAATATAACAAATCAATAGTGAGTTGGTGGTGATTGAAAGTAACAGCAATTAGAAGAAGAAGTCCAGTGGCAATTAAATCAGTGAGGACTAATATACAGGACCCCGAACTTTTGCATTTGTTCAAAAATAACCAACTCTACAGCTACTCATTGACACACGGAGTTCTTACACACACATATACAGGTAAATGTTTAAATCTATGAAGTACCAAGATCCACAAGCACCAACACAGCCTCAACCACCTTCTCTTCCAATCAAGTTCCTAACTCCGGAAGGTTGTATATCATCAACTAAACTAAGACAATTTTTACGTCTATCGAGAGCAACCACTGATGATACAATACGTCCTCATTTAAATGAATTAAATAAACAACAATGTAATGAATATTTCAACTCGGTTATAGCACCTGCATGGCAACAAAGACAACAAGTCATATCTTATTGTCAAGATTATTCTCAACAATTACGAAATCAAACTCAAGAAGATAAAGAAGAAATAGCTGATCCTTCATTGACACCTCAAGAATTGGCAGAAAAGTTTGATTTAAGAACTGATCCATATGCATTCAAGACTCATCAGAGGAAATTGGAACAACAATATGCTCAATGTGATTTATTGGATAATTGGACAAGAAATGAACAAACAGTTGAAACTATTATAAGAGAACAAACTATTGGGGTCCTAAATGATAAATGTAGTTATCAAGATTGGATGAAAATGTTTAAAGATATTACTCGAAGTTTCTAATAAAGAGAAACCTGTTTTTACTGCATCTCCCTGTTTATAGTTATGTAATTTAATCTCCTGATATACGTAAATATTTAAAATTTTCAACTGTATTTATAATCTCTGTTTCTCTCTCACTTTCTCATTTATTGTGTACTGCAGCAGCTGCAGCATATGCAAAATGTGCAGATGTATTCTTTGATGATGTTGAGTTAGCCGTTGTTGCTGTTGGCGGTATACTACCAACATGAGCAAGGTTTGATTTTATTGGCGTAGCACGCGGAACTGTCGGTTTTGCTTTAACATGTTTACTGGTTCCTCTTTTCTTACTCTCACTACTACTATCATTGGAAGTCAAAGTACCAGACTTGTTTTTCTCCCTTGAACCTTGCTTGGTCTTCGATTTTACCCTTTCACGATGAGCCCCACCACTACTGCTAGTGCCACTCCCAGCACTATGACCACTGTTTATACTAGGCGAGTTCGACTTTGATTTTTCCTTTTTTGACTCAGCAGTCTTTCTCGCGTTTGTTTCTTTATCAATAGCAACCATTTCTTTGGCAATCATCAAACAATCAATCCACCCATACTTCTCTCCCAACCGAACTTCCACACCTCGCTTATTCACAACCTTAATCCCATCATTCTCTTTCTCCCGATCCCTCTCTTCCTCTTTTATCCTCTTCAAAAACACCAAATCACCACCATTCTTAATCAACTCAATAATCAAATATCCAACCTCTCCATCCTCTCCCCCATCTCCACCATCCTCAAACCCATAATCATACATCGAATAATCACACCCTCTATTCGACTTCAAATCAATCTCACACACTCGCTCCACTCCGCCATCTCCTTCTTTTTCAATAAAGAATACCCTCGCCATATCAGTCACAACCGCAATCACAACCTCAAACGATCTCTCTAGTCGTTCCAGATATTTATCAATTATGAAATCAAGTCCAGAATCATCCTCTAATGAAACCCCAGGATGACGCTTTATAAGACTATTTGATAATATCAGTTTGTATACTTTATCCAATTTGAGGATTTTTTCGTTTGGATGTAATAAATTGGAAATATCTGACAATTTCACAATCGTCAGAGTTCGATGCATCTTCTTGGGGATCGGTTTATTGTGAATTGGTGCTGGAATTGATGGTGGTGTTGGTGCTGGTGGTTTGCATATTGTGCCGGCATATGCTGCAGCTGCTACGGCAGGGGATAATTTGGGTGATGAAGATGAAGATTTCTCGACCATATCAGCCGACCGAGTTTGAGTCATGTGTGGAGGTTGTAAATACTTCTGAGGTGATGATGCGGGGTGATACGCCTGTTGTTGGGTTGATGTTGGTTGAAGTTGTTGTGGTGATGCAGGGGTGGCGAGTGCCAGAAATGGGTGATGTGGTATAGTTGGAGTACGCGGTTGTTGTGTCTGCTGTTGTAGCTGTTGCTGTTGCTGCTGTTGCTGTTGCTGCTGTTGCTGTTGTGGAGATTGTGGAAATGGTTTGGTGAATGCATTTCTTGGAGGTTCCTGATTCATACGTGGTCTTTCCTCTGTTGGTGAACGAGGATGTGCTGGGTACGTTGCTGGTGCTTGGTTGCTAACTGGATTCGATAATTGTAACGGCAACGGTGTCTGGTGTCTTATCTGAGAAGGTGCCTGTATTTGTTGTGACTGTGGTGGTGGTGGCGCATTATTCATTACAATCTGTTGTTGTTGAGGTTGTTGTTGTTGCATGCGTGGTGGCGAAACCTGGAATGAATTATTAAAAGGCAGATTAGTCTTCTTCAAAGTAGTTGGTGTATTATATCTCTTTCTTCCCACAGTTGGCACGAATGCAATTTCGGCACTTTGAATCTGTGATTGTAATTGATGAAATGAATTGGTCTTATTTGATGTTCTGTCGCTTCCATTCTTTATAGTGGGTGGTTGTAATAAGGACGAATTTAACTGCGGTGAGGTATATCCTTCAAATCTTGGGACTTTCCTATGCCATATATAATTCTGATCATCCCAGGGTATATCATGAAACCATCTAGATTGCATTATTTGCAAAATTGTTAATCTCTTACTTGGTTCACTCACAAGTATTTGATCAATTAATTGAGGAACATCTGGTGGCATTTGTACTTTATAACTATATTCTCCATTAATAATTTTTTCAAATGTAAGATACTCAGTGGTACCTTTGAATGGCGGTACACCATTGAAAAATTGATATATTATACATCCTAATGCCCAAATATCAGATTCAAATCCACTTTCATTAAATTTTAATAATTCCGGTGGAACATATTCCGCTGTCCCCACGAAGGACCCCTTTCTCTTGTCGGTATTGGTGCTATTCCCATCCTGCGTCGGAGGATTATTCTCATCCTCAACTGAATTATATTCAATTTTCTCTTCATTACTATCCTCATTACTTCCTAACAATTTCGCCGCACCAAAATCTGTAATTTTAAGATTAAAATCATGTCCCACTAATATATTCTCAGGTTTTAAGTCTCGATGAATCACTCCCTTCAGATGAATAAACTTCACCGCATCAATAATCTGACAAGAATAAAATTTTGATACTGGTTCAGATAAGGAACCAAATTTTCGTATAATTGATAATAATTCTCCATATTCTGCAAAATCTAATACAAAAAATAAACTAGATTCATCTTGAAACGTGAAATACAATTGAACTATTCCAGGATGTTGTAATCCTAATCTATGTAATGTCTGTTTTTCAATATTGACATATTTAATCTTCTTTTCTTTAACAATATGACGTTTAGATAACACTTTAATAGCATACGTTCTATTGGTGATTTTGTCTAGTGCTGAATATACTGTTGAATATGAACCTTCTCCTATTCTTTTCCCAAATTGGTAATCTTTCGCTGACCTTCTCTTGGGGTATTGTTGTGCTTGTTGTTGCTGTTGTTGTTGGTTTATAGTGAGATTCTGTATATGGTCTAGACCTGACATTGTGGATGGCATATAAGATGTCCGTTCAGTGGTCTATCGTCTTGACTTATTATAGTGAATCTTACTTTAAAGGTGTAACTCGAAAAAGGATAACTAATAACAATCTTAATGACTGATGTGTTGTCTGTTTAGTACATTACACTCGTGATTCCCAATTTCAATTTTTATTTTTTCTTTTTTAATCACTAAGATTGAAACATCCATTCTGCAATACACTTACAAGTAAGATTCTGTTGTAAAACTAAGATCCATATAGAAGGTTATACATATTGACCAATCGACCTGGGTTCTGAACTAGGATTATAGAATGATGTTATATGGATTGTAAAAGCTGAGAAGGGAATGCTCAGTCACATACATTTTTTGTTTAAAGGGTTTGGTTGGTAGGATTGAGAGTATTTATATGGTTGATTAATTTGCTGCAAAAAATCTACCAATTTACTCAAGCAAATGAGGAACGGAGTCTATATTACAAGAATCAACAAGCCAGTCTTAACAAATAACCAAAATGTATTAGGCAAGTTAAATACATTCCATTACAAGGAAGAGTTAGAATATCTTTATATTAAATTTTACTGTTGCACGAGCTACACCCAATTGTTCCTGATAACGAGCAGGTGGAGAACTTTTCAGATTTCATTGACAATGTATTAGCTTTGATCTAATTACAATTATTCTGAAGAAATATAGGTTTAATAGAAAGCCGAGAGTAAATTAAACCCTTATCGACTTATGTGCTCCTCGAATGCTTCAACAGAAACCCATTGTAGGTCACCGCCACGGCAAAGGATGTGTTGATAAAAATGCTTCTCCATAAACGTTATTCCTCTAGTCAATGAGATCACCCATAGTTGGGATACAACCAGTTATATAAAGAAATGGTTATCGTACCGTAGCTATGAGCCTCACATTTTGCAACTCATTAATAGAGACACAGTTGGTAGCCCGCTATTTAAACAACTAGAAAAAGATAAAAGTTTGACTCCTATAGCACGATTAGGAAACTATTGCTGCTACATGTTCACGTATATTACAAACACGCTCATGGGATCTGTTCTGAATTGGGAAATAATAAGTTCCTAGAAGTGATCGCATCTTTGAATATTAACATTTCTTAACTTTACAATTGGATGGACGCGTCTTGGGTAAAAAGTTAAAAATGGCCAAGTTGATTGGAAGCGCATCAATTACGCGTGCCACAAAAACAGAAATAAAAATGCACCCCATGTTCCCGAATTCTGAGAATAAGACTTTCCATATTGTTCTTCCCAGATCAATAAGGATAGCAATGTCAAGTTTACTACCCGAGAAGTTTTTAACATTACCGTCCGAATTACAACAGGTGATATTTGATAATATACCAGATGAGTACTTAATTCAATACATAGACATCCCCGCAATTGGCGAGCTTGCGCTTGATGTGCTTGCCTCAAATGTAATTATTTTCAAAGAAACTCCCAAGCTCATTCGAGAACTTATCATTGGAAAACAACCATGGAAATATATCGAGCCTATGTCTGATGGACCTTTCAAGGTTTCTCCTTTGAAGGCTAAACATAAGATAAGATTTGACATAACTGGATTTTTAAGATTTATCAAGAAATATCCCGAATTCAGACCCCAAAAGCTATACGTCGACGAACTTGCTGGGCTCGAAGCCATCCAGAGAAAATGTAAATGGGTAATAGATCACTCGACATTTGTCTCTGTCGCCAGACGTAATAATTCTTATAAAAGAAAAATCTTCCGCGCACTATCTAAATGCAATGATAATGTGAGCTATCATATAAATACTAATAGATGCGATGACTTTGATATCGGTCCATATGATCCTATACCATCAAAATTAGTAGGTCTAACATATGGAAGGTTGGCGCTTTTAAATCCTGACCTTGAACCGTTTTCCGCCTATGAGTTAGGACCTTTTCCTGAAACATTAACGTATCTTGATATGTACATGGAACGGACGAAGTCGTTCAACCCAGACTTGCCTATTTCTTTGAAGCACATGACCATTGAATTTGAACTGATGTCTGAAGCCGAAGAAGAGGAAGGATTGTCATCACCAATGCAAATTGACATTGGACATGCAATTAATCTTCAAACGGTCTGCTTTAAGGGCATAAATTCGCTTGATTTTAGACGTTTTAAGGCTCCACAAGGACTTAGAAATTTGGCTATTCATAGCTGCTTACTACATGGTAACTGGATGTCGTTGTCAAAGTTTACGAAAATGAAGTATTTGCATATAAGGACTGAGGGAATTGAATCAAATTTAGTTGCAGATTTCCCTACATCTTTAAAGCTATTGTCTGTTTGGACGGTCCCACCAATAAAGGCTGAGGTATTTGACATCCCACCCAATCTTGAGTTGTTGGATTTGCGATTTGTTACATTACCCGTTCCACCTGCAAAAATCCAATTTCCGAACACTCTCAAGGACTTGTTTATAGCCGATTTCGATAGGACGTATGTTTGGCACAATATTAAGCTTCCTCAAGTTGAGAAAGTAACGCTTTGCACTAATGCTGTACCCACTTTAGAATTTCTACCAAAATCAATACGTGAGTTTACTTTTCATTTGACTTCCTGCTTACTACTTTTCAATGTCAATTTATCGGAATATTCGAACATGACTTCCCTTTCATTGATTAAACTGGAAATTGTGTCATTTAATTTCAAGCTACCTCCGAACCTAGAAATTTTGAACTTGAGAGAGAACTCCTTGGAAGAAATCCAATTGGATTGCCCTAAGTTACGGGTATTAGATATTTCTCACAACAAATTTACCAGCCTTAACAAATCCAATTTAAAATTACCAAAGGGGCTAAAAGAATTATATTTGGGCGACCATCAATTAGTGAACCGAGGGCAAAAGACATCATCTAGAAAGGAACTACACTCGCCGTTATTTGAAAATTGCTTTCCAGAATCGTTGGAAGTTTTATGCATGCAGACTCTGAACATAAACTGTACAATATTGAAAAATCTCAAATTATCAAAATGTCCAAATTTAAAAGTTCTTCGCCTACAAACCAACCCTATTACACTGCTTAACTCAGCATTGTTTCCCAAGTCATTAGTGTACCTTGATCTCTCAATGAATGAGATTGATAGAATTGTCAACGGTAACTTTTCACGTTTCAAATCGTTGAGAGGAATGAATGTTAGTTTTAATGACTTCTCTGACAGCTGGATGGATAGAAGTATCATATTTCCTCTGTCGTTGGAATATCTAAATATGACAAGCTGCTTTCTTACAAACTTACACATCCAGAATCTAATCATAGATGATTGCAAGAATTTACAGTGGGTATTTCTTGCAGGGAATAAATTCATTGCTGATTTGAATGATTTTCTCAGTGCCATAAAGAAATTCTGTCCATTGATATCTTCTGTTCACGTTGATGAATCGAATTATAAGGCATTTAAGTCTTCGTGGTTTAACTTCCTAGATTTGACATATGACGAGATAGAATATCGAGTTATGTGTAAGATGGATGAAAGCTTTTTCGAAGAGTATTTTTCAAACTTTATGTAATGTTTAGGTAGATTTCATTTTATGAACATGGGCACTAGCCGGACAAGTACGTAATTGGTTAATCTGGCAGAAAATTAAAGACAATGAACAAAACAGTGCCCATTTTCCAAATTTATGAATTTCAGGTAGCACACTTGGTAGGCTTACCTAGGATGAGAATGGATTATTGTTAGCTTTAGGACTGGTACCAACAGTACCTAATTTTATTCTTCAAATTATATAACTAACCTTTTTTGTTGTATAGAGTCGAGAATCAAGGCTCTAAAAATTGTGTTTAGAATTATCTTGTATAGAAAGAATTTGATGAGACAAGACGAAGTAGCCCTCATTATTTAGCCTAAAGCAAACTTCGCGGATTGCAATAGCATGTATTCAAGTTTAGACAATGCTCTTACAGCCTATCCTGATATTAGTAACATCCATTTAGACCGAGTAAAGAAAATAGTGGTAGCGCGAAAACCAACATGTTTATCGACACAAAAAACCCAATTCTCCGTTTCTTGAAATCATAACAATTGGTTCTTGAAATCATACGGAATACAATGTCAAATATTTTTGCTGAAAAGGTGTTGACTCTACCTTATGAATTATTATATTCAATATTGGATAATATCCCAGATGAATACTTAATGCAATATATCGATTTCCCTACAATCGGTAAGGTTGCACTTGATATTCTTTCCTCAAATGTCATTATTTTCAAGGAAAGTCCCAGACTCATTGAAGACTATCTTACTGATTGCCGAATAGAGGGTGAACTTTTCCCCCGAGATAATAGTGAAACAAAACATAGTATAACATTTGACTTGTATGGGGTGCTCAGATTTATTGTAAAGTATCCTCATTTCAGACCTCACAGACTTTATGTTTACGAAATTTCAGATTTTGAAATCCTCCGAAGGATATGTAAATGGATAGTGGATGAAGCGAAATCCGTATCTATATCCAGAAGATTTTGTTTGGGCCCGGAGTTGCCGGGCATAGTATCCGAATGCAGCAATATTGACCATTTGAGCACCAGTAATTGTCAGGATGTATTGGCTGAAATTCCATCGACGGTGACGGAGATAACATATCGAAAAGTATCACATTTAAATCCCTTTTTTCGGCCACTTCCGGTACCCTTTTTGAGAGTTTTCCCCGAACATTTGATCAATGTGGATATATGCGTAGAAGTCGAGGACTATTTTATACCAAAGTTGCCTAATACGTTGAAACGCATGCATATAGAATTTAGCAGAAAGCCTCAACGCAATGGGGAGGAGAGACCAATGGGAATCGACATAGAACACTTGAATAACCTTCATACAGCCTCTTTCGAGGGCATACATTCACTTGCTTTCGGAGCATTTAAAGCTCCGAAACAACTAAGGAACCTTCATATCGAGGCATGTACAGTGCATGGAGACTGGAGATATTTAGCCCAACTTACCAATTTGAGAAGTTTGCAAGTCGCAGCGGGTGACATTTATACAAATATAATTGCAGAGTTCCCTACATCGTTAACAGACTTGGTAGTTGACACGGAAACCGAGTGCATAGCCGAAACATTTGAGTTTCCGCCCAGGCTCGTCCTGTTGTATTTAGACCATATCGAGCTACCAGTTTCATATCCCGAAATACAGTTTCCACATACCCTCAAGAATTTACACCTAGGGTTGGCAGATAAGGATTATCTATTGCAAGAATTAAATCTACCAGAACTAGAAACTTTGACACTAGAAGCCAATGTTCTCCACCTTCGGATCCTTCCGAAATCTTTGCGTGAGTTTTCTTATCGGTACGGTAATTTTTTTGCAGCAATTAGAAGCGAACTAAAAGAGTATACCAATTTGACCTCGCTTTCATTTAACGGGCTTAAGCTTGTTGGACTTGATTGCAGAATGCCCCCAAATCTCGAAAACTTGGACTTGAGAAACAATTGGTTACCAGAAATCTTGTTAGATTACACCAAGATACGAAAGTTGTATGCTTGCAGGAATAAATTGCCCCATCTCAACAAAGCTAGCTTGAAATTACCCGAGGGCCTACTTGAATTGCATTTGAACGAAACTGATTTGCACAAGGAGGGTGAATATAGTACCTTTTCAGTGCACCCCCCTGTATATGAACCTTGCTTTCCAGAATCGTTGGAGTTTTTATCTCTAGGAGATCTGAATATTACGGATGCCATATTGAACAAACTTGAATTATCAAGATGCACGAAGTTAAAAGAGCTTTCATTACATGCAAACTATATACTGCTGCTCTCATCAAGAGATTTTCCCAAGTCCTTAGTTTTTCTTGATATTTCGAGTAATCGGATTAAGAAAATTGTTGACGGTGACCTTTCAGGCTTTAAATCGTTGAGAGGAATAAATGCAAGCAATAATACCAAGCTTGGAAGTGGATTGGTAGACAAACCTATTGTATTTCCTCAATCATTGGAATATATAAATCTATCAGCTTGTAGGATTCCAAGTAACGCTGTTCAGAATCTAGTGGTGAATGATTGCAAAAATTTAAAGTGGGTATTTCTTCTAGCCAATAAGCCAATTCCCGACTTGCTGAACTTCCTTGATGCTGTACAAAGATTCTGTCCCTTGATTTCTTCTGTACATGTTGACGACAAGAATTATATACCTTTTAGGTCTATGGGTTTTAGTTTTCTAGATAGGACATATGATCATACCCTATTTCAAGCTTTGAAGAAGAGAAATTTGGTGTCCGTTGAAGACGGCGCCCGTTATTTCGATGAAATATTATAGTGTTTAAGTAGTCTACAACCTTAAATTTTGGTTTATTCAGAACTCGTTTAATTGTAAAGCAAAATACTACCAGTACTTCTAAAACAGATCATGGCGAGGTGTAAATGGAGTATTCCTGGGGTCAAGGGCAACATGAAAGTTCATACATTCCCAGTAGTAGGTCACAAAATGCAGTAGTGACTAACTCTTTATCGCTGGACTGTCGCAATGTACAGATATTTCGCCTCCTCTTCTTAACCCACAAGGTGTCGTGGACCTAACGAAAACAGCCTTTTAAGCTTTCTCAAATCTTGGCAGCTCTCCAGCTAGGCCAAGAAAAGTTGACAATCTTGGTAGCGTTCGTTTTATTTAAACAAAAAAGCACAATGTTGATTTTCCGCTTCTTGAAATCATCACAATCGGTCGGAAAACATCATACGGAACACAAAATCAAATCTGTTTACCAAAAAGCTATTGGCTTTACCTTATGAATTACTACATTCAATATTGGATAATATCCCGGATGAATGCTTGATACAATATATCGATTTTCCCACAATCGGTAAGGTTGCACTTGATATTCTTTCCTCAAATGTTATTATTTTCAAAGAGAGTCCCAGACTCATTCGAGAGTATCTCACTAATTCCCGAATAGAAGGTGAACTTTTTCCGCGAGATGATAATAACAAAACAGAACACAGTATCACATTTGACTTAAACGGGTTTCTCAGATTTATTGAAACGTATCCCCATTTCAGGCCCAACAGACTTTATGTTTACGAAAGTTCTGACTTTGAAACCCTCCGACGAGAACACAAATGGATAGTAGATGAATCGAAATCCGTATCTGTATCCAGAAGAGGTATTTCTAGCCCAATGGTGTCGCGTGTAATATCTGATTGCACCAATATTAATCATGTCAGCAGCAATGTCTCATTTGAGTTCATGAATGAAGTGCCAACAACAGTGACGGATATCACATATCGAGCAGTATCATATATAAATCATTGTTTGTGGCTGCTTTCTCCACAAGATTTGACTAGATTCCCCCAGCATTTGATCAATGTAGATATACAAGTACAAGAGGGACCTTTTATACCAACATTTCCTATCACTTTGAAAAGCATGCGGATACTATTCGGCAGGAAGGAAACCGAAGAAGAACCAAGTCCAATGCCCATCAACGTAGAGCATTTGATAAACCTTCAAAAAGCTTCTTTCGCTAACATACAATTATTTGATTTCGCATCATTCAGAGCTCCAGAACAGCTTAGAACCCTACATATTGAGGCGTGCCAAATGCTCGGAGACTGGAGGTATGTAGCTCAGCTTCCCAAGTTGAGAAGCTTGCACGTCGCCACTGAACTAGGTGTCACGAATATAATGGCAGAGTTCCCCACATCGTTAACGGACTTGCTGGTTCACACGAGAACCGAATTCATTGCCGAAATCTTTAATTTGCCACCCAGGCTTGAGCTATTGTCTTTGCAGTATGTTATTCTTCCAATTTCATATGAGGAACTACCATTTCCAGATACCCTCAAGAATTTACATCTACGGTTGTCCAATGACAATGATATATTGCAAAATTTAAATCTACCACAACTAGATAAACTTCATCTAGAAGCAACTGTTCTGGATTTGAGAATCCTACCGAGATCTTTATCTCAGTTTTGCTATAAGGACTGTGTTTTTACCCCATTACTTAACAGTGACTTACAAGACTATACCAATTTGACTTCGCTTTCAGTGAATGGCCTTAAGCTTGCAACACTAGATTTCAAATTGCCCCCAAATCTTCAATATTTGGACTTGAGAGACAATTGCTTATCAAAAATTGAATTAGATTGTTGCAAGTTGCTAAAGTTGTATGCGTGCAGGAATAAGTTATCCCATCTCAATAAAAGCAGCATAAGATTGCCAGAGGGTCTAGTTGAATTGCAATTGAACGAGCTTAAGTTGATCAAGGAAGATGAGAAGGGTTGTCTTTCAGATCCAAAGTACTCGTCGGTATATGAACCTTGCTTGCCAGTATCATTGGAGACTTTATCTATAACAAATCTGAATATTACCGATGTCATATTGAACAAACTTGAATTATCAAAATTATCGAAGTTAAAAGAGCTTTGTTTGCATGCAAACAATATCCTGTTACTCTCTTCGGCAGAGTTTCCCAAGTCGTTAGTTTCGCTTGATATTTCCAGTAATCAGATTGAAAGAATCACAGAAGGTAACTTTTCAGACTTTAGATCTTTGAGAGGAATTGATATAAACAGAAACCCCACACTTGGAGAGGGATTAGTCGAAAGACCTATTGTTTTTCCTCACTCATTGGAATATCTAAATTTGTCAGCTTGTTGGATGCCAATCAAAGCCGTACAGAACCTAATCGTGAATGATTGCAAAAATTTAAGGTGGGCATTTCTTGTATTAACGAAGCCTATTCCCGACTTATTGAGTTTCCTTGATGCTGTACAAAAACATTGCCCATTGATTTCTTCTGTACATGTTGACCAATGGAATCAAACTCCTTTCAAGTCCATGAACTTTAAGTTTTTAGATACTACATATGATTTTACCCGGTTTCACACATTACTGAGCAATGTGATGACACCGCGTCAGGCGAATGCTGGTTTGATTCTAGAAATATTATAGCGTTCAACTAATCTCGAACCAGAGTTTTTATTTGTGAAGGTTTAAGTGGAGCTACCCATAAATCCAAAAAAATGACATGTCAGCCGAGTAGACGACGGAATGAAAATGATTTTTACTAAATCATCTTATTGAAATGACTCAGACATTCTTGAATAGATTGTATCCGGAGAATTATTACTGGAATGGCTAATTATTTTGGTGATAGTTCGTTGGGAATGAGAACCTTGTTTTAACATTGTTGGAAAACATATATGCTCGAATTCGTTTAGATATTTTGGAATCAATCAACAGATTTGTTTAATTTATATGCATATTGCTTAACTCTTATGCAAATACCAATACAAGTGTCCATATATAAAGGTGGAAATTGACAAGAACACAAGTACATAGTTATATTGTTTTTAATTAAATTCTGTTTAAGATTCATCCAACAAATTATGTCGGTTGGAATCACCTGATCATCCTTTAGGATCTTCGCTTCCTACTATTCGTACTAATGCTGTAGAAACCGAGAAGATTATTAAGATATTCTACATATTAATGTTGGCCGTTATCCATTCAGTCTGAATCAGTGTACTCACTTTAGATCACGTGCGATCCCGGGGAAAATTGGATTGACGGAGCTCTTTTTCTTTGACTATGAGCCATCAAAAAAATAAAACGACAATACTAAAGCAAAAAAAAGAAATTGCAAAATTAATGGAGAGATTTTCAAAACCGAGCAAAGCCGAAGACCAGAAAAAAAAACTCTAATTAGAGAGATTCACCCTAACCCATTCCGGTTAATAAAGAAGCAATACAAAGCATAAGCCAAAACGTAATATGAAACCAACGAAGCCTATACTGCGATATAGTAGAGCAACCATACAAGGGACCAACAACCTCTTATTCCAAACTCACAAGATTCTCCTTCTTCGTCGAGAATTCCATCATCGACAACCAATTCGAAAACCAGTAAGAACTCCATCTCCAATAAATGCAAATTTACCACCAGCATATCTTCATTTACGAAAAGTGTTTGATGATCAGAAATACTTTAATAATTTCAATAAACCATCTACAACTGAATCAATATTTGATAGTTCCCCACGAACAGGATTATTTAAGAATGAATATTTATCATCACCCAATGGGTTAGTAGAATTTTCGAAAACATCTTTAGTAAAAGCTAAAGCTCTTGTTCAAGAAATGTTACGAGAAGTTAGAACCAATCATGGAAAATTAATCTATATCAAAAAGATGGATCAATTATCTGATATCATATGTCGTGTGATTGATGTTGCTGAATTTATCAGAGTAGTTCATCCAAGTAGTAAATGGGTCAATGCGGCTCAAGAAACCCATGAAATAATGTATGAGTTTATGAATCAATTGAATATCAATGTTGACTTATATGCTTATTTACGAGATATACTAAATGATAAATATATTCGTAACGAATTGACAGAAGAAGAAATTAAAGTTGGTGAATATTTAAAACAGGATTTTGAAAGATCTGGTATCCATATGGATCCTGAAACTAGAAATAATTTCGTGGCTATTACTCAAGAGATTTCCTTATTGGGTTCTCAATTTAACAATGAAATTAGTTCATTGGAATCATATTGGTGTGAAATTACTGAAGATGAGTTTAACCAGATTGAAGATCCTATGTTAAAGCAAGAGATTCAAAGATATCAATATAGACATATGCACAGAAAGCCCGGAGTGGTTGTTATCCCATTAGCTGAGCATCTTCCATTCTCACTTTTAAATTCATGTTCTATAGAATCCATAAGAAAGAAACTTTGGGTGGCATTACATAGTTCACCAAAAGATCAAATACTCAGATTGAATAGATTTGTGGAATATCGAGCATTATTGTCAAGAATGTTAGGATATAAATCATTTGCCCATTATCAATTAGAACACAAGATGGCAAAGAATCCCGAGAACGTGGTTACATTTCTTTCAAATTTACAAAAGTCATTAAAGAGTACAGGAGTTCTTGAAGAGTTACTGCAACTTTATAAATATAGAGATCAACTGAAAGATGAATCATCCTCAATATCATCTCCTGAAAATATCATTAATGAAATCAAACCATGGGATAGAGATTATTTATTGAACAAATTGCAACAGAAGCAACATGCCGAACCACCAAGTGAAAACATTTCCGAGTATTTCTCAGTAGGAACTATTATCGCAGGTTTAAGTAAATTATTTGAAAGCTTGTACGGTGTTTCATTAGTACCTCAAGCAACATTATCAGGAGAAACTTGGGATCAACAACAAGTTCGTAAATTACAAGTCATTGAAAATTCTACAAATAAAACATTAGGATATCTTTATTTAGATTTCTGGTCAGATAAAGTATTACCATCCCATTTCACGATTTGTTGTTCCAGGAAATTAAATACTGATATTGAAACTGAATCAATTGAATCAATGGAAAAACTAGTTCAATTAGATGAAGATTATCAATTGCCTATAATTTCATTGATTTGTAATTTCTCCAATAGAAAGAATAGTATAATCGGTAGATTTGCCGGAGTTGATAACTGTAAACCAACCTTACTTTCACTTGATCAAGTAGATACTATTTTCCATGAAATGGGACATGCTATGCATTCGATGTTAGGTAGAACTCAATTACATAATTTATCAGGAACCAGATGTGCCACTGATTTTGTTGAATTACCTTCAGTATTAATGGAATATTTCAGTAAAGACCCAAGGGTTATTTGTCAAATCGGTCGTCATTATGAATCAAATTCATTATTACCTAAAGAATTATTATCCCAAAGTCATAAACAAAGAATCATGCTTAATAATTGTGAAAATTTCATGCAATCTAAAATGGCTATGTTAGATCAAGTATTACATAATGAAGATACCGTAAAGAATTTGCCAAAAGGGTTAGACACCTTTGATTCTACTAAGATCTATCATGAACTCGAAAACAAACTTGAAGTATTTGCCGATGAATATTCAACCTGGCACGGGAAATTCCCACATTTATTTTCATATGGTGCCGTATATTATTCATATCTTTTAGATCGTGCAATTGCTGAAAAGATTTGGCAAGGATTATTTTCTGAAGATCCTTGGAGTAAAGAAGCAGGAACAAAATATCGAGAAAGTATTTTAAAGTGGGGTGGAACTAGAGATCCATGGGAATGTTTGGCTGATGCCTTGGGACAAGAAGAATTGAAAAAAGGGGATGCTAAGGCAATGGAAATTATTGGTCAAAGCGCTCATTTGTAAATATTGCTGCAAAAATTTCATACACGTATAGAAAATCTGTATATAAAAAAAAAATGTATAATAGAAGAAACTAAATTTTTGTAAGGCATTGATGCCATTCCGCATTCACCGGGGAAGTTGGGGTTAAGAACATGGAAAGGAGGGGGGGGGAGCATTATCTAAATAAACGTCACTCCACAAAGAAGTCAACAATTTGTCACTTACCCCATATTATTTTGACTTAGACATATTATTTTCCTTTCTTTTTTTCCTGAGTCAAAAATAATAAACCCTGTGATTGCTTCTTGAAGTTGCTGTAAATGGATTGTGTTGGAATTACTTTTTTTTTTTAAAGTGCGGTCGGTTGCAAACTAACAAAAAAAAAAAAGTGTGTGTACCTGCTCAGAAAAAATACAATAGGCCGGAGAAAATGCCGCGAGCTTATTCTTTTAGTGCAACACAAACGAAAAATGGAACGGCAAATACATGCAATAGTGCCCTGTACATTGATGTAACACTCACTAGTTTTAACAGAAGGTGACGGCGTAATTGGAATTTTCAAGTGAAACGCATCCTTCTATCAAACTTACAACTTGTTAATTTCTTCATAGTTTAATCAATTGTTCTATTTATGTTTATCTTTGTTTTCAAATCTTATTAATAGATTTGTCTTAAAAATAGATCTGGTCATGCTATACAGATTTCCTATCGTCGGTTATGCAGTGGATGAGTAACGGCTCTATTTTTCCATGCACCGTACAATTCTCCGTGAACCGTTAAAATTTCTTTTTTATTTTGATCTGATGCGTTTTTTTTTCTTCTTATTATTCGGAAGAAAATATTTTCTTCGGACTAATGTGGGAAAAAATATTTTATTTTTTGCCATCATGAAAGGCATTTTGAAATTTGCAACTTTGACCTAAAAGCCCAACTTGATCCAAATTGCCTTTCGAAGCAATTTATCAATAAGTTACAAAGGAAATTCAAGGGCTCTCGCAAATTTAAGATAAGAATCATCTATTATTTTCCCCCGGAAGGAATTACGTAATTATCGTACCATGAAAGGTCCTTGAACGGATCGGTCCTTCAGCCACTTCTGATAGAGTTGATCGCTGCCGCAACTACTCCATTTTTGGACAAATAAATAGGTGAATCAGGAATATTATCCGACAAATCGTATTTCGTAAAAGGGGTTTCTGATTAGAAATAGCCTCCTTTTTGCTTTGCATCATACAATAAGCCGATCTCCACTTTTATTTGTGTTGGGCATCGGTCTGGTGTTTGAGTTTTCCACAATAACCTCGTGATGATCACCAATTACCACCAAATTACAAAATGAGAAAGAAACAGAGCCTGATTATAGGCAGAAGCTATTAGAAGATAGTATCATTCGATTCGGAAGTTTGCCTAGCGATAAAGAATGTTACAACATATGTTTATCACGTCACAAGATTGATATCAGTTTCCATTTTGAGATCAGTCATCATGCCTTTTTTTTCTTTTTTGGTAGAATTATTTTTTAACGAAGAAACTAACGCGGAACAATGTTAAAAAATAATTTCTTTTTTTGATTGGCTTTTTTGACAGTTATATTTTTTTGTTTCTCTTTCGGTACTGTTTCTTCTAAACTTCCTCTTCTCCTTCTCTCTTCTGTTATTCTCTTCCCCCTCCTCTCTCTGAAATCGTTCTCTTTGCTTATTTTTCCAATTATTTATAGATTCAATAATTTCCTCATTTTATAAAAAAAATTTATATTTATTCTTTCATTCACTCTTATCAATATCTATTATATTATCAACTTATCATTCTGCATATATATAATAAACATACAACCCAGATCATATACAACAATATAATCGTTATAATATAGTACAATATGTCTAAACTAGAAGATTTTCGTAGTGCCACATCCGAAGTCAAAAAAGAGTCAAGTTTTAATGACTCTGAATCTCCATATGTGACTTCTTCAGTATCAGTAGATGAAGAAAACTTAACTGGATGGAAGAAGTTCACCGATTCATTCAGACGTCAAACAACAGAAGATATTGCTGCTGGTAAGCAATTAGCCAAGGGGATCAGTAAGCGTCATTTGATCTTGATGGCCCTTGTGACTGGTATTGGTACCGGTTTACTTGTGGGTTCAGGTCAAGTGTTGCATAATGCTGGTCCTCTCTTTGTGCTTATTGGTTATGGTATCGTTGGTTCCTTTTTATATCCTACATTACAAGCTGCTGGTGAAATGGCGGTGAATTATTCTGATTTATCTGGGGGTTATAATAATTATCCTCGTAGATTTATTGATGAATCACTTGCATTTGCTATTACTTGGAATTATTGTATTCAATGGCTTTCTGTTATTGCTATTGAATTGGTTACTGCTGCTATTACTGTTTCTTATTGGAATGACAAGATTAATGCTGATGTTTGGGTTACTATTTTTTACGTTGTTATCTTGGTTATTAATTTCTTTGGTGCTAAAGGTTATGGTGAAGGTGAATTCGTTCTTGGTTCTTGTAAGATTATCATGATTGTTGGTTTCATCATTATGGGTATTGTCGTTAACGTTGGTGGTGGTCCAGAAGGTGAATTTATTGGTGGTAGATACTGGCATAATCCTGGTTTCTATACCAATTTCAAGGGTCTTTGTTCTGTCTTTGTTACCGGTGCCTTCTCATTGGGTCAATCTGAATTCGTTGCCTTATCAGCTGCTGAACAATCTAATCCAAGAAGAGCTATTCCAACTGCTTGTAAGTTAATCTTTTGGAGAATTCTTATTTTATTCTTGGGTGCCTTAACCATTGTCGGTTTGTTAGTTCCTTACAACTCTGATAGATTAATGGGTTCTCAAGGTGGTGGTTCTCATGCCTCTCCATTTGTCTTGGCTGCTGCTTTACATGGTGTTAGTGTTGTTCCATCCATTATTAATGCCGTTATCTTATTATCTGTCACCTCAGTCGGTTCATCTGCCTTGTATTCATCTTCAAGAACCTTACAATCCTTGGCTGAACAAGGATTTGCTCCAAAATGGTTCAATTTTGTTGATAAAGCCGGTAGACCATTACGTTCATTAATTGTTTGTTCCATTATTGGTTTATTCTCTTTTATTGCTGCCTTCAAGAAACAAGATACCGTTTTCAATTGGTTATTGGCTATTTCTGGTCTTTCCCAAATTTTCACTTGGTTTGGTATTTGTCTTTCTCATGTTAGATTTAGAGCTGCATTAAAATATAACAACATTTCCCTTGATTCTTTGGGATATATTGCATCTACTGGTACTTGGGGTTCTTATTATGCCATCGTCTGGTTTATTCTTGTTTTGATTGCACAATTTTGGATTGCTTTATTCCCAGTTGGTTCATCTGTACCAAATGTTGCAAATTTCTTTCAAGGATATCTTGGTGGATTAGTTTTGCTTGTCTTTTACCTTGGTCATAAGATTTGGACTAAGAATTGGAAATTATATATCAAGATGGAAGATATTGATATTGATCTTGATAGAACTATCTTTGATGAAGAAATCTTGACTCTTGAAAAACAAGAAGAAAGAGAAAAGTGGGACAGAACTCCATTCTATCTTAAAGCATTGAAGTTTATGTTTGCATAATATGGTTTTACGGTTTGTTTGTGTCATAGTTCTTTTATTTATTGTAAATGTTTTGGTTTATTATGTTTAATATTTATAGATAATTAGCTTTCCTTTTATTCTTAATATCACGTTTGTTATGTATCTAACTATTAGCAACTAGCAATTGCAAATCTAGTAGTATTCCATTTGATGTTTACATTGTTCATCATATGGATAACGTTGTTTCCATCTTTCTTCAAAGAAGCTAATACAATCACTAACCAAGAAATCCAGATTAACATTTTGATATGCCTGTTTCTCAATAATCTTTGCATAAGCCTCAAGTACAAATTCTTCAAAGAAATGTAATAATGCAGTTCCTTGAAATCTTATTCTCTTTAATTTAGGGAGATGTTCAACATTCAATTCTCCCTTTTCAGCAGCTTTCAATACTTCAAGAATACCTGGAATCTCACAATCTAATCTATGCCAATAGCGCATGTCGTAATCCTGTCTTACGCCGGTAATTGTATCAAACCAAGATCCATATGCTTTTCTAATATATTCGCGTAGATCGGCACGAGTGAAATCTTGACTAAATGGTGGAGTTGGTGGAAGATTCATTGTTTCTTATTTAATGTTTGTAATTGTATACTTATTGATATATAATGGGTTAAGTTATGTCTTATCGAGGTGTAATAGGGAAATACCTTTGAGTATTTATACAAAGATGAATTGGCGGTTAAATTATCAACCCCCCCCTTTCCATTTAACCCCCAGATTTTATTTTTCTTCTGGAAGGTCACGATTTGTCATTGTTCATTTTCTTAACAAATCACACCACTAACTTTCTTATAGGCAGGTTGCGTCATTCGACCAGCCTTTCCACTAGTCATGACTTTTACTCGGTTGATATGGGATTGATGGAGCATTGCTGAACATATGTATCAATTGCTTAGAAGATACCGTAGTAACAACCACGATCTTGGAGACTGGCGGTAGCTCCTTAAAAGCATTATCGTTAATCTCGTTCAAATTTTCTACATAATCTAAAAATAGTTCAAATGTATTAGTCATCGATAAACGATGATAGTAATATCTATAGTTCTCTCAATACATAATTGACATTAGCTGGGCATCGAGATTGTGAAAAATGAACCAGATGAACTAGCTAAATGGTAGCGCTAACTAACCATGAAAAAAATATCGAACCAGAAATTTGAAAATTTTGAAAAACTGAGTTTCATTACTTTGAGTTGTTGGAATTGGACAAGGCATAGACTCACACATCGGTGTTAAAGATAGGAAACGGCAGTACAATGCTTAGAAGAAACATCACCACATTCGCTCGAAGGTATATAACGACCGGGAAAAATACCGATACATTCTATCGTGCCCAAATCAATATTCGTGACATTATAAATCGACCAAATGAATACAAAACCTCAATAGAAAGAAGACAACTTCCTCAAGAGCTTATTGAAGATGTTGATTTTATTATCAAGAATCGAGAAATTCAATTCGAGATGTCTCGAAAAGTGAATGATTTCAAACATCAACGTAATGAATTAGCAGAAATGCTCAAATCCAAAACAGCTCCCAATCCACAAGAGTGTAAAGACAAACTCAAAGAAATTAAGAATGATTTAAAACCCTTAGAACACTCAGTCAAAGAATTAGAAGAACTCATATATACAAAAGCGGAAAATTTACCAAATTTAATTGATGAAACCGTCCCCACTGATCCTTTCAAAGAAGACATCGTCCAATTCATCAACTGTGCATCGGCAGAAGATGCCTTAAACCAACTTCCACCCACAGAAACATATGATCATAAAACCATCGGAGAAAATTTCAACATCTTCAACTTCTCCACCGCCTCCCGTATCTCCGGTTCCTCATGGTATTACCTAGTAGGAGACGGAGCCCTCTTAGAACAAGCACTCGTCCAATATGGATTATCTAAAGCGAGAAAATATGGCTATAAAATGATCGCCCCTCCTTCAATCGTAAAGTCAGAGGTGGTGCATGCATGTGGATTTAAACCAAATGATCAAAATAATGAAAAGCAAGTATATGAACTCGAAGGAGAAGGGAAATCATTAACAGGAACGGCCGAGATTCCATTGGGGGCATATCATTCATCAACTGTATTTGAAGCCGGGACTGATTTTCCTAAGAAATATGCTGGAGTTTCGAGATCATATCGTGCAGAAGCAGGTGCTAGTGGGAAGGATACAAAAGGGCTTTATCGAGTTCATGAATTTACAAAAGTTGAATTATTCCATTTTACTACTCCTGAAAATGCCGCTGAGGAATTGGAACAGATTAAGGATTTGCAAGTTGAAATTATTTCCGAATTGGGCTTAAAGGCAAAATTATTAAATATGCCAACTTCAGATCTTGGATCTCCGGCAATGAAGAAATATGATACAGAAGCATGGATGCCAGGGAGAGGAAATTGGGGAGAATTGACAAGTTGTTCAAACTGTGGGGATTATCAATCTAGACGATTGGGGATTAAATATCATAGACAAAATGAAGAAAAATTGGGACATGTACACACTCTTAATGGAACATGTATGGCAGTACCTAGAGTAATTGTTGCATTGGTTGAACAGAATTATAATCCAGAGACTAATGAAATCTCAATCCCTGAAGTTTTACGACCATATATGGACGGGAAAGATAAAATAATACCCAATTAAATAAAGCTGTATATAAATAAACACGTGTATATATTGGAATCTATCGTTTTTTTAGAATTCGTCTTCTGAATTGTTCGTAAACTCACCTTCTGGAATCGAACTCATCTGTGCTCGGTTACTGTATGTTGGAACACTTGCGATTCTCTTTCGGTGATTAATTGAGAACCCGTCATCTTCCTTGGAGATTTCTTTGATATTTTCTAAATGAAACTGACGAATATGCTTCATCTGTGATCCATCTTTAACAGTTGGGATAGATGCTGATTCGATTTTCAGTACCAATTCTTTGTATTTGACTTCTAGATGTTTATACTCTTCATATTTTGTAGAATAACTGTTGGAAAGTAAAGAATATTTAGTTTCTAGTTTCTGGATCTTAGCTTCTAATTCTCTTTCTCTCTGTTCAAGTTCTGAGTTCTGGTTTACCCTTTTCTCGTCTATATTGGATAACATCGCTAGTATCCTTGCAGTCGAGTCATTGTCATTGTCATTGTGAATATAATTGCTCTGTATGTCTTCAAGCTTTGTCCGTATATCCTCCAAAATGCTAACTGATTTATCATCTAAAGAAACTGAGTTCAATTCGGAAATAACACGAAGTATTATCTGCTCTACAAGATCCGACGGAGGTAATTTCTCCTTGATATTGTCTATGTTTATTTGAATCTTCTCCATAGTAGAATTGATCGTTCTTGTTGCCGATGATAGACTGGAAGCAACCTCTGACTGTTTGGTACTTAACACATGAAGTGAATCTTTGGTTTCAGCACCAGATTCTGCTACCTTGTCGATAACTGTTTTCAATATCTGTTCGTCTTTACTAGTTGCATTTGAATTGGTTGATATACAACTCTCCAAACGCGTATATTTTTCCTCGATGGATTCGACGAGCTTAGTGAGATCATTCTCAATAGATGTAAATCCTTCTTTAGAACTTTTTGTTAGACATGTCTCCAATTCCTTGACATACGTTTTCCATTCATCAGCATCGCGTGACATGGTCTCTTGAATCACATCCTTAATATTATCTTTCGAAATATTCAATCTTTCTTCAATCAACTTCCTAATCTTCTCATTGTTAGAATCATTCACATCAAGCCTTTCCAAAATGCTATGCATATCTGCCTTAGTAGCATTTCCTTCAGTCATAACCTCTTGTGAATAGGAAACTACATTCTCCAACAATCTATTCAAATTTTGATTATTATTCTTCAGTCTATCTACCAATTGTCCCAAGTCGACACTAGTTTGTTTAGATTGGACTTGTATGTCATGCAATTGGGTTTGTATTTCTTCTTGGGTGAGATGTAATAAGTTGAAATGATCTTCAAATTCTCCACCTTCAAGAATCTTCTTGTGGTTGGTGGTGTTATTAATATTTGGTGATATTGGTTTTAGGACATTTTTATATGTTTTTGGACTAGTTGATGTAACCCCAGCAGTGAAATTCTCTTTATCCTCCAGCATCTTAAATACGGTAATTATCTGATTGGTGAAGAGTGATTTATGAAAATTGATTTTGGTTTTTTGTTTACATTTTTTAAATCTACAGAAAAATTATCAACAAACAATCAAGAGACAGATATAATTAATTATAAAGTTTAATTAGTCCAACTTCATGTAAGAAAAAGTGTATAACTGTTCTAATAAAGTTAACTGCAAATTATTCAAAGATCATATTAATATCAATTAATATTATGCTTAAATAAAATGTCTTCAATCTGAATCCGATAACTTTCAAGTGTCTTTCAGGTGTCGTTTTGAGAACTGTAAAAACTCATTTTGAGAACTGTTTTTTTTTAAGAACTCGATTGAGAAAATTATTTTTTTGAGAATAAACATAGGAGGTTTGATTACTCCGAATTTTAGTATGCAAATGTGTACTATACGTGTAACAAAGTTGACTCGGAATAATACAAAGATATTAAATATATCAATTAATTAATAGTTCTCTTAACAAACATGTAATAAATCTGCAATCCATGTGTATGTCTCCAGATAAATTTTTCAATCTTTGGCTGAAGAATTTTTCCCTCATAGGCTGAAAGATTTTTCTATCATTGGCTATGTAGGATTTTATGACCTCGGGTTGCTCAGATCTTTCGGTCACGTTACATACATGTCTTCGCATATAATAACATTCCTTGATATTTGAAACCTTAGGCTATTATACTTCAGGCACAGAAGATGACATTTATGCTTACTATCTCTATTAGAAGGACTACGTTGAGGGTCCTAAGATGGGTTCTTGTTTAACAAGACATTTACAAATATATTTGAGTATAAGAATGTTGGGTTATTCTTGTAAGATTTTTACTGATTTAATGAAGTAATTTATATTTTTTTGTTAGATTTTTTACCTTTCCTATGCATAATAGCGGGTTAATCAATACTTAAACCCTTCAGTATTGTTTAACTACAAACTTACAACATCCCTCTGTCTAATAATCAACTTATATTAACACAAGTCAGATACTATATCATCTAAAATCCAAACTTACTTTTAAAAGCAGAACTATACATATTCTTCTTTTGTTCTTCAACAGTACCTGTCACAGCCTCGCTGGCATTATTAGCATAATCATTAAAAGTCTCTTCCACACTCTGTATTCCCTCTTGAATTCTCTTCATAAACCCTTGAGTACCAACACCGCCAGCCAGACCACTCGTGCCTGTTCGTCTAACAGGTTCATCATATGGTTTATCAGAATGCTGACCGCCTCTTGCTCCCAGTATATTATATCCACCGTATCCTTGACTAACATTAGCTTCTGGGCTAATATTATGCGCTAATTGAGACTCTGGATTCTTGGTTGGTTTTCTATTTGGTCCTGCAATCAAGAGTGATAGATCGTCAACAGTCATAGCTGTGGACTGTCCTTTAGCCCATTGTAATGCACCTGCGGTTGGACGAGGTGGGATAACGGCAGTTTCATTGAATAATAAATCAGTAGTTGGTTTGTCTTTAGAACGACCCTTTTCATAAGTTGATACATAAACGGATTCAGTTTTGGAAGAACGAACAAATAATTCACCTGATGATAAAAGATCGGAATGTTCTGCAAGTCCAGAATCTAATGATGATTTCACTTTTGAATAAACTTCCTTGGGCATTCTTATATCTACTATATCAGTAAGTGAGGGCAATGAACAGAATTTAACAAACTCTGATTTCATTAATATTGCCAATACTACTCCTTGATCTTGATAATTGACAACATTACATTTGAAGCAGGTCTCGTCAACCACTTTATGGGATAATTTCGTCTTAGGGACCTTAAGTACTCTAATATCCCGATCGGATGTGGCAATGACATACCCAGGAACTACAATCCCTTGGCTTAATTTATTGAATGTTGTCATCTCTGCAACTGCCGATGATCCATCTTCAGCTCTAATTGGAATCAATTGAGAAATCTTAGAAGCTTCTGCATTCCCATCACTACTTCTATAATTCAAATGAATAGTTTTATCAGCAAATACAGCTTCAAATCCTCCATTGGCCATTGGGATAATCTTAAAAATAAGTAAATTCCCTCCACAATTAGTACCCACTAATAACAAAATGGAAGAATATCCATCAGTTCCATATTCCATAATTGCAAACTCAATAGAAGTAGGATAACAATTCCCAGAAACAGAAACTAAATGTTGCAGAATGCTTTCCAAATTAAGAATCACCGCCGGACCACGGGAAATATCACAAACGACCAATCTACCAGAAGTATACCCAACAGCTGCAAATCCGACATTACTCATCTTCATAACTGAGATTTCCTCAAGTGGATCCAATTGAAGGAGATACAGAGGTAAGAAGGATGCTGACAGGGTAATTGATCCCAGGATTCTACCTCTCAAATCCAATAATTTGGCATTTCCACTCAGAAAAGCCACCGGAGAATCAGCATATGTCTTTCCAGTGTGATTTCCAGCACCTCGGTTTGGATTCTTACCAAATTTACAAATGACAACTTCTCCAGTTGCTAATCCAACTAATAATTCTCGATTCTGGAATGCACAAGAAACATGTTGGACACGAAGTGCTTTTGGTTCACCGTAGTCATATAATGTTTCACGAAGACCGATTTGGACCACGGATTCCATTTCTCCTTGTTCTCCTTTAGTCACATCTAGGAATCTAACTAATCCACCTTCATGACCCATGACAAGAATATTCCGAAGTGAGTCATTCATCCCGATAGATCTGGGTAAGAACCCGAGATTTACTGCTGCACCACCGGTTAATAATGGTGTCATACGAGAATTGGACCCAGTTGAGACTCGATTGGATAAAATACTATACCAATCTACTCTTTGAACTTCCACGACGTCATAAGAACATAATGGCGGATGAATGAATGAGAATGAAATAGGTAATATAACAGAACCTAAATCACTATTACCTTGCCCACCAGCAGAATCTGAAAATGTGATTAAATAAACTTGTCGTAAATTGGAAATCAATAATAAATATTCCGGATCATGACCTCCATGGAAATATGGGGACCCATTAGTTGTTATTGGTTGGATTGTGGTTAATCTTTCAACTTGATCAGTTTTATTGAGATAGAATGTGATTGGAATCATTCTTTGTCCTGATGTTGGCAGAGCATAAAATTCAGATTGTTTATCATAAGATGTTAAGGAATATTTTAAGGTATATCCGAAATCCAATACATGAAGGAGATTAGTACTATGAGGATCACCACCACAAATAATTAATTTTGTATTTTCTGGATCTTCTCCACAAATCCATTTAACTTGTTCAATTGGATTAAAAGCTTCTGGGACTTCCAAAGGTTGACCAGGTTTATGAATATGAGTATCGAATATAGTTCTTGCTTCTAAAACAGTGGCATTGGGAACATCCCAGAATACAAGGGTATTGTCAACATGAACAGTAACTGCATGTAAACCATTTGGATGGAAATGAGCTTCTTTAACTTCTGGAGCAATATCTTTAGAACTTCCAAATAATTTCTTTTTACCTCCATTAAGAATATATGATGAATAATCATATGCACGACAACCTTTTGAAATCAGATATACCATTGCACTTTTAATTTCTCCGGAAGCTAACGAATAAACAACTGCACAATGGGAATAAGCAATCAATACAGTTCCAATATCACGAGGATGCCATTCAATGGATACGACTGGAGACATTTTCTCCTTGGGTAAGATCTTTTTCTGTAAATTATCAACTCTAAATGGAGTTAAATTTAATCGATCAACATCATAAACCATTAAACTTCCATTGCTCAATCCTAAAATCAACCAATCTAACGCCGGATCTGCCTCAATGGCAGTTACAGCACCTGAAAACAGATGCGTACCTAATATTGTCTTTGAATGTAATGATAAAATAGTTAAACCAGTACCTGGTGAAGAACATACCAAATAAACCCCTTTAACAAACCGTAAAAATGTAATTGGATGTTTGATATTAAATTCAAATATAACTTCAACATTTACTTGTCCGTATACTCTAACATCATTATTAGTTGTAGAGACAGCTAATAAAGATTGAACAGGATCGTAAGCAACTGCAACTATTGATTGTTTAGGAATACCTAATTGATTAATTACTTTTAAATCAATATTTTTGGCTTTAATTCCATCAGGTGAAAGATCTTTAGCTCCTGACGTTTTAATGATATTTGAAACTGAACCAAGAGAAAGTGGTGCTTTCCTCAGCTTAAGCTTTGAGAACATTTCTTGTATAGTTTTGATTCAATTGTAATAAAGAAGGCGAAGTGGTTGTAAAATTCATTTGATCTCGATTCGTGTAATTAACAGGATCCTATAAATTTAGAAGTGAGACATTCATCTGGAAGTACGATATGTCGCGACATTCAATATGTCGCTGTTTATTCTTTTTGTTAGGGGGGAAAAGAACCTCCACGTAAACACGTAAATTTATCTTGAATTTTTCAGCAATACTCTCGAGACTGATCACTTTCTCCTGGAGGACCTATTCTTTCTTATAGAAAATCAAATAGAAAATGGTATGTGTGGAGAAGACTCTATATACCCTCAATACAGCACAATTGACTATGAGCAAATACTAACAAATTGACTACAGGCTCTTGATAAATTAATTGGACTTGCTATGCTTGCTGTTGCTGCTGTTGTTTTCACATATTATACTGCATGGGTATTTGTATTACCATTCGTGGATGAAGATAATATCCTTAATAGTTTCTTTTTACCAAGAGAATATGCCATCAAGTTACCTTTATTATTATTAGCAATTGCTGGATTAGGTGTGGGAACTTTTGTAGGGAAAGTATTGGTTAAGAATCAACAAAAGAAAAATAGTAAGAAGAAAGCTTGAATGAGGATGGTGAGTATTCACCGTTCCTTTTATCACGTTTGTATTAACGCATTTGTATATTAACGATAAATTTTATGCAATAGGACTATCTAGGCTCAGATAGGATGAGTATTTAGAGATTAATATTTAATCTATTATGTTCGAATAATAAAGTCCCCTGATTTAGTGATATATTTCACTCCCTTATAAGGTTTAACTGATTCTCCTAAACCTTTAGCACTTACAATTTTTAAAGTGTCAACTTTTAATCCACTGGGAACTGCACCCTTATGGGAGTATATTAACCTTATATACAGTGGTTTGGCATGTTTCGAATGATTCTTGATTTGTGAATCATTTCCTTCGTCTTCCTCCTCTTTCTCTTCATCGACATTTCTTGATGATATTACAGATCCATGGAATACTGGTAAAACTCCGGATTTCAATTGACGTAAATTCCATTCACCTTTACCATGACCTTTATATCTATAATCCCCATGAGTAATTCTATTAATCTTGATTTGATCATCAAAACTTTCACAAACAATTTCAACAGTAATTGAATCAATTTTACTAAGCTTATTTCCAAACAATAATCTAATTTCAAATTCATTTGAATTATCATGACATTTAAAATCAACATCAAGTGTAGTTTGTCTTAGAACTCCCATTCTTTGTTGATTCAGTTGAAATTGATCATATAAATCAATTTGATACTTCATTAATGTACATTTCCCATCTGGTGGGACAAATGATAAAATCCCATGTCTTTCTTTCCATGCATCTCTATTCACACATTGATGAAAACTAGGCAACATAATCTGTCTGGCTGTCAAACTATTGAATACTAATTGTAATAAAGGAACTCCACTTAATCTACTAATGAAATTAATCTCTCCATCAATTGATCCACTAATCATATAATTCTCTTGATTTGAAGTTTTATTGCTACTTGAATAGAAGGCCGAATCAAAATGGGCCCCTTGTTGTGGACTCTTTGGTGTGGGTTTAAGTATAACATTAACGGTTTCAATCACGTCAACAAACATTTCATTATTTGTATGTCTTACATTTGCTCTTCTCCAAGGTATATCACTAATTAAATCCTTACCTTGCATAGCAGCAATCGATGATCCAGGACTCAGGTGTCGATCCAGTTGTGATTGTGGTTGTAATGCTGCAGTGGCTCTCCCAGCAGTACTACTTGCTGAGCTTAATAATTTTGAAAGTAAAGACTTATAAGCTACTAAATCTTTTAATTTATTGAAATCGGTTGTATATGGAATGGTATCATCTAACATTTGATACAACAATAAAGTTAAAGTATCATTATTTGCTTCAATTTTATTTGGATTCTTTAATTCTCCAAAATAATCATGTAAAGTTTCAAGTAATCGACGAATGAAAATGAATGGATCAAGTGGATTGTCTTGATGATCTTCTTGATTGGATTGACATAATAAATATATTATTATTGAACATTCTCTTTGAGATACCAAATAGAATTGGGAATTTAATGTGATGATGGTATTATTGGTGGTTGTTGATGATTCTGTGATTTTTGGTAGGAGAGATTTAAATTTAGGGACATTTAAAGAAAGGGAATATTCATATATCAATGCATTGGTTGCATCTGTTATGTATATTCCTTCAATCATGCTTTTGTATGTATGAATTGATTCTGGGTCTACTGGAGATTAGTGGTTGTCAATTTGAAAAAATTGAATATTTGATGCGGCTCAGTTTATCAAACCTCCTTTTACAGAAGCAGCAAATTTAACAACCATCAAAATTTATCAACAACCAAAAATTGACATTGGTTGCCAAAAGAAGTTACAGACCAATAGAGTTTGAAAGTAATACAAGAGAGAGTGTTTAAATAACAAATGATTGTATGTAAACGGGGGGAGAAGTCTAACATATAATTAGAATATACACAAATAATAATTATAAACAAAGGGAGGGTAGGGGTTGATTGGGGGAATTGGGGGGAGTTTCTATAATGGTAATAAATATTAAAAATAATACCGTCGAGTCATTTCTAAAGTCATTAATAAAAAAAGTCATAATAAAAAAAAGTATTGGTAACTCAATTACCATTTTCCATTTCATAAAAGGTTGTTCGTAGTTCGTAGTTGTAAAAGTTGTTTCTAAAAATATAAGCAATCCAAAGTGTTCAATTCTAAACTTCCCAAATAGATAATATAATCCACCTAAGAATTGATTTGAAAAAGAGTTCCTACTTGTTGTTATCAATTGCCATTTCAAAGAAAGATTAATGTTATTTTCATTTTCTCCATTAATCAATCCACACACACATATCTTAACCAGACATCAATAACAAAAGTATCACTCTTCCAAACCATCATAATCATAACACAAAAATATCACCCAAAAAGGAAAATCAGATTAAAACACCCAAAAGGGTCACTTATTTATCTATTTATGTCCGCTGGAAGAAGAGTGTGAGGAAGATGGGTGATCATGATCTTCTTCACTTGATTCAGCACCACTCATATCAAGATCCAAATCTTCCAAAACCTTCTTTTCAACATCCTTGATTTCCAGCAAACCATAGTAAGAAATAACCAGAATACCCAAAATACCAGCAATACATGAAAACACAAGAGCAACGATACCTCTGGCGGTGAATCCAGGAGGTAATGGACCGACTTGTACTTTTTCACCAGTCAAATCAAGGAAATCTTTGGAATTACCAGCAGCATTACCTTCAAGCGAATAATTACTCAATCTACAAATTTCTTTATGGTTTTCAGTAAGTTGTTGACTTGCTTCGTTTTGAATAGCTTCAGGATCTTCAACAAACACCATAACCAAACCTTGAGCAATATGCCATTCAATATGACAATGGAAGAACCAAACACCAGGATTATTAGCCTTGAATCTTAAAACCATATATGATTGGGATTCAACAAAGGCTGTATCTCTATCGATTGGATATTCCGGCCATTCTGCATGATCTTCTGGATCAAACCTAACGGGTTCTAAAGGTTCAGGGATTTCAGGATGTCTTTCAATTAATTGGAAATGATGTCCATGTAAATGGAATGGATGTTTAGCAGTATCCAAGTTATTCACAACAATATCAATAACATCACCACCGTGAAGAACAAATGTATTTGTATTACTACCATAAATTACTGGATTAGTAGCATGTTCACCGGCAGAAAGGACGGTTAATAAGGTTGGGACTTTAGGATAAACAAATGAAATATTATTGAAGAAAGCATAATTTATACCATCACCCAAATTATCCATTTGAACATCAACAGTAACAACATAATCAGGATCGCCAAAATTCTTTAATTTAGATAATGGTTTCAAATAAAAGTCATCCTGGGCATTCAACAAATATTCTTCAGAAACACGATATTCGTCAGGCAAGTCTGCATCTTCATTATAAACAATCCAATTAGTTCTGTTCAAATACAATTCTTCAGGGATAACATCCAACATAGTTAAATCAAATCTTTGCATAAATGCATAATTCCTATCAGTCTCATTCTTGGTAGTGAGCAAGAAAGCAACACGTTGAGCCGAGGTCATATAAAGCACATCAGTTGTATTCTTTTCAACATAAACACCATCAACTTCAACCACCGTGAACTGATGATCTTCCATCCAAAGATATTGAGAAACAAACCCACCAATATTATAAAGACGAACTAAATAAGTCTTATTAGGTTCAACTTTCCAAGTAACATTCATAGTTTCATTCATTAATAAATTGGAAGGAATTGGTTCAGCACCAGTTGGATTAAATCTACTCAAAAAATCTTCAGCAAGTACATGCATTTCATCATGATAATGATCACCAATTGATAAAATGACTTCTTCATCATACTCATATGGGAAATCATCATCTTCAATAACAAGTAATCCTCTCATCCCATCACCATATTGATGAACAGTATGGGAATGATACCAATAGGAACCAACATTACCATTAATAGTAAAGTTATATAAATAAGTTGCACCAGGTGGAATTGTACATTGAGTAATTTCATCACCACCATCCATTTGATTAGTACCTCTTTGAAATAATCCATGGAAATGCATGGAAGTGTTTTGATTTCCAAGACCATTGGTTAAGTACATTTGAATTCGATCACCTTTTTTAACTCTAAGGGTTGGCCATGGCCAAGTACCATTATATCCAATCATTTGTCTTTCAAAACATCCATCAGGGTTTGCGGTAACCCATTCAGCATTAAACCAATACGTATGAGTGGTTGATTCTGCTTGAATCAAGGTAACCAAAAATGAAAATAATAAAACCGGGATAAGTTTCATGGTTGCGTTGGGTGCAAAAAAATAATTATTTTCAATTGACAGTAAAAAAGGGTAACAAAGGGTAGCACAATAAACTTGTTCAAAGTATTTGTTGTTGTGTTGTTGTTGTAACTCTTGTGCTATGGTTTATAGGGTAAGCGGTCTATATTCTTGCTTTTTATGAATCTCTAACTGAGTTCTTCTAAATTGCAATTAACAAAAAACGAGAATATTTATTATTAAACTAAAAAAAAACGTTGGTTGATTGATCTTTTTCGATCAGTTTGACTAGAAAATGATTAATAGAAAACCCACTGAAAGAAAGAAAGAAAGAAAGAAAGAAAAGAGCTAGAGAGGGAAATTGAAAGGGGGATTTGATTGCAATTTATATGAATAATTCACAGAAATAATGCATGATTCTGTAACAGCCGTATGGAAAATATAAAAAAAAAAATGGCAAAAGATTAAATTATTTTCTAATGGAATACAGTAGGTCATTAACCGAATGTATCCGATATTAGGCTTGTTTATTCTTTGTAAAGCAGTCTAGGCTGAAATGAACAAGTTCTATTTGCTGAAAAAATTTTAGAGTTAACTCAGGTTACATTGGAATGTTATAAATTCAAACTCACCCCGTGTAATTCCATCCCTTAATTCAATTCGAAACGTACGTACTATCCCCCTCGTGTGTGTAAAATGATTTTAAAGTTTTTATATTGGGCTGCTTGTTCTTTGTGGTTGGTGGAAAAAGAAGATGCAACGGATTAAATAAGAAATCATACCATTTTAATATTTTTTAATTTTCTATTGTGGAATATTTTTTAATTGATAAAATAGATTATCTAAAGCATCAATTAAAAAATAATTATTATGGAACATCCGTCAGCGTCATCTTCAGTTTGTTCAAGATGTGAATGCAAAAATATATTACATGATTTCAAATATAAAACAAACCTGAGACAATTTGATTTACAGATATATCGATGTGAATCAAATATATTATTATCCCTTCATTCAGCACTAAAAAGGAAAAACAGGGGGGGTCTCAATGAATAAAAGTGGAGTACAAATTAAACTTTATTGATTGAAAGACCAAGTCCGCTGATGCGACTTGCTGTATCGAGCTGTATGACAAGCTCATCACTCATGTTTCTCCCAACCCCTTGTTATGTGCGCCTTACTTCGGATCGATGACATCTGGTAAATAGTGGCATTACTTTATTATTATTTCTCTGGTTGAAAATAAATTGACATAAATAAAAGAAAGATTCGACTCTAATTGGTCAGTTTATTTTCAGTTGCATGATTTAGTTGGAAATTTTTTCAAATTTAATAAAATAAAATAATATTAGACACACACACAGTTCTACGAAATGATCTAAATAATATAATTTCTTCTAACGAATCAAAAGTCCTCTTTGCCAAGTCTCCGTAATTCTTCTTTTTATTAAAGTCGAGTACTCAACAACCCATACTTTATTTTTGAGGTAAGTTCTTTTTGCTAAAAATTTTTAAGTAATTCTGCAGAAAGGAAACACTTCCGGTATTAGATTCACTAGATAACAATATCAAGGATTGTTTTGTTCATGTATGACTTACATGGACATAATAGGTTTACCAAAGCCCGTTCACTAATTGTTGCATTTTAAAAATAGCCGAGACTTATATTTCAGTTTTTAAAAATTTGGTTGCAAATTGCATATAACTGAAATTGTGTCATAATTTTTTACTTTACAATTTTGCTAATTTCACACATTTAATACGGGGGGTATGTATTTAAAAATTGCTAAACAAAGAATTTATATATATATACAAAAACAAACAATTAAAAACGAGCGTGTAACAATAAAAGGGGGAGGGATTTGAAGATAAAAAAAATTGGGGGGAGTTTCTATAATATACCACATAAAACATCGTAAGACCAGCCGAGTCATTTCTAAAAATAAAACAAAGTACCATCTAAAACATAAAAAAAAGGAATAATAACCATCACATCAGGGAAGTAAGTAGGTATCAATAATAAACGAAAATGAGAAGCCAGCAGCGTATTCCAGTTATTCTGTCTTTGTCAAGGTTAATTCACAAGAGTTCAATGTATTTTCATAACATCATCAAACCCTTTTGCACACACATATTCTTCATGACCTTGATTTCAAACAATCAAACTAAAAAAAAGCGATCAAATACTTTCTATTTTCATTATCATATATCAAACTTACTAACTTATTTTGAATGACCACCCGAAGAAGAAGAAACAGTTTCAATAACTTCTTCACTAACAACTTCACTATCTTCATCACTCATATCAACATCCAAGTCTCTAGCAACCTTTTCTTCGACATCCTTGATATCAGCCATACCATAGAAGGAAATAACAGTAATACCCAAAATACCAGCAATACAAGAGAAAACAAGAGCAACAATACCTCTAGCAGTGAATCCAGTAGGTAAACTCTTTTCTTGAACGTTTTGACCAGTCAAATCAAGGAAATCCTTATTGTTACCAGCAGCGTTACCTTCCCATGGAACACCACCAGCTTCACAAATCTGTTTGTGGTTGTCGTTAAGTTGTTGAGAAGGATCACTTTGAATACCCATAGGATCTTCAATAAATTGGATAGCTAAACCTTGATCTAAATGCCATTCAATATGACAATGGAAGAACCAAACACCTGGATTGTCGGCTCTGAATCTCAAAACCATATAGGATTGTGGTCTAACGTAAACGGTATCTCTTGCCATTGGGTATTCTGGCCATTCAGCATGATCTTGAGGATTAAAAGCAACCGGAGCTTCATCATCTGGAATTTCTTGATGTCTTTCAATCACTTGGAAAACGTGACCATGTAAATGGAATGGATGGGTACCGGTATCAATATTGTTTAAAACGATATCGATGACTTCACCACCTTGTAAAACGAATGAGTTGGTGTTGGTACCATAGACTAATTCATTAGTAGCATCTTCACCAGCTGAAAGAGCGGTTAATAAAGTTGGAACTTTAGGGAAAGTGAAAGTAATATTGTTGAAGAAAGCATAGTTGACACCATTACCTAAGTTATCCATTTGAACATCGATAGTAACAGTGTAATCAGCATCTGGTAATAAGGTGTCATTGTTTAATGGTCTTAAGTAGAAATCATCCAAGAAAACATCTAAGGAATCAACATCAAAAGCATCTGGTAAAGCAGCTTGATCATTATAAACAATGTAGTTTGTACCGTTTAATTGCAAGTCTTTTGGAATAAAATCCAACATATTGACATCAACTCTATTCATGAAAGCATAATTCTTGTCGGTTTCATTCTTGGTTTGGATTAAAACGGAATAACGTTGAGCAACTGTGATATAAAGCATATCAGTGGTGTTCTTTTCAACATAAACACCATCAACTTCAACAACGGTGAAATCATGATCTTCCATCCAAATATATTGAGAAACAAATCTACCAGTGTTAATAATTCTAAGTAAATAAGTCTTGTTTGGTTCAACGTTCCAAGAGCTGTTTCTTGTTTCATTGAATAAAATATTCGAAGGAATTGGTTCAGCACCAGTTGGATTAAATCTACTTAAAAACTTTTCATTTAATTGATCAGATAATTCATGATAATGATCACCAAGAGTCAAGACAACTTCTTCATCATATTCATATGGGAAGTCATCATCTTCAATAATGAAAACACCTCTCATACCATCACCATATTGACCACTGGTATGGGAATGATACCAATAAGTACCAACTTGATCTTCAACAGTGAAATTATATAAGTAAGTTTGACCAGCAGGAATAGGACATTGAGTAATACGTTCAGGACCATCCATTTGATTGGAACCCTTTTGGAACATACCATGGAAATGTAAGGTAGTGTTTCTGTCATCGAAACCATTGATTAAATATAATTGAACTCTATCACCTTTTTTAACTCTAAGAGTTGGTAATGGCCAAGATCCATTAAAACCAATCATTGGTCTTTCAAAGACACCATCAGGGTTAGCATTTACCCAACCGGTTTCAAACCACCAAGTATGAGTCTCAGCATTGATTAAGGAACATAAAAATGTTATTAATAAAATTGGAATTAACCTCATCTTAGGTTACTTTGAAAATTGTATTTGGTTGCCAAAAAAAAAAAATTGTAAAAAGTAATGGAAGGATTGGAAGCGATATATTTCCTAATTGGGTATTCAAAAAAAAATATACAAATTTTTTCTTGACAAAAAGTTTAAATTGAAATGAAAAAAATATAAGAAAAATCAGGTACTGTTTTTTTTCTTAGTAGGAGACTTGGTTGATTGAAGACAAAGCTGAAGTAATAGAAGAAGAAAGAAAATTGAATTGGAATTACAAGGGAGATTTGATGAGCATTTTATATTGTCAGTTTAGAGTAAAAAATTTGTCTCAATTTTCTTTTAATATACAATAACCGGTAGTGGCTTTCCCTATTCTTCTAACTTTGTTTGTTAGCCTTTGTGATAATAATTGAATTTTGTCTTTGTTTTTGGGAGATTTATTTTTTAAGACATTACGCAATAACAAAAAATAACGAGAGGAGAGACATTTTTGTTTTTTGACAAATTCTATTTTAAAAGAAACTGAGTTATTTTTATCCTCTCCGTAAATCGTAAAAACTTATCTCTGCGTGGGGGATCCATATAAGAATGCCGCACAGAATCAGACGATAAGCTAAGATATACGACTTGTTGTCAAATATAGGTTTCTAAAATAAGAACAACCTTCCAATAAAAAAAGATATTGCAATATTTGACACTTTAACGGGAAGCGGTTATTGCCTGTCAAATTATCTTTTCCATCAACCAATAAGATTAAAGTTCTTGGCATGAAACACACAAAGCGAATAATTTTTTATGCATGAAAACCAAGAAAAAACAAAGAACGAAAAAAATACAAAGTGCACGCCAAGTATGAAAAAAAAAAAAAATAAAACATAAATGGATTACGAAAATTAAAAATTTATCTAAACCATCAGAAATGTTTAAAATCTAAATGACATCAGCATAAACATACATTCCCCATGGAATGTTCCCCCACGAAATGACATAAGGAGGGTGTTATGCAATTATGGCTTTCCCCATATCTTGTCCAATTTTGCAACCAGAGTCCATCCCAATTTACGGACGTTGAGTTTCTTTTCTCTCCAGTCAAACTTTATCGTAAAAATATCAATTTCATTTTGAAAAATATATTTAGATTTTTTGGCAAGTGTTTCCCCCAAAAAAAAAATTCATTTTCAGACTTCCAAACTCAGAAAAAAAATGTGAAGTCCTGAAGCGGCGGGAATCCCCAGTAAGCGAGAGTATAATCTGCATTTTCGGAACCCGTTTTTATTTCAAACAAAACAAACGCAGTTGTAGGATTGGTCCTCTCGCTATTGTTTTAATGCCAAAGGGCTGAATTACAAAAGAAAAATGTCGTCCCAAAATAGTATTTGTCGGTAAGAATAGGTTTAGGTTAAAATATTTTATTATTTGATTAATCAGATAAATTAGCTTAAAAAATAATTTCTCCTAATATGCGAACTTCGCACATCTGATAAATATTTATCGAATTAGAAACCTCCTTAGAGATGAAGGAATACTAGTGCTAGCTAAGAGAAGGTTGGAAGTAAGGGCTACTTCAGGAAAATAAATAAATGGATTCTGCCAGATAGAGATGTAAATTTTTATGAATTTATCCCATCAGATAATTTTTTATTGAAACGGGGAATTCAATCCCTAATTTTTTTTATTCTCCCCCTAATGTATTTTCTGTTTGTTCATTGGCTACATTTAATTCACTTTTACGAAAAAAAAATCTTTAATTTTTTTAACCATTTTAACATTGAAAGAGGAATTATTGGCGAGCAGACGCTTAATATTTTTATGGTCAGCCGTGGCTAATTGTGATTTCAGTTCTTTACAAAAGTTATGAGGTTATATATAATGAACAAAAAATCATCATGATCTTAGACGATATCGAGATTGACATAACCAGTCGATCACCACCAAATGAAGGGGCTTATTTGAAGAATTTTCTAATTATAATCGACGTAATTAAGGTACAAATTTTCAAATCAAGAAAAATTTTATACAATAAGCGAACGGTTGAGAAATTCATAAACTATTTCTTGGCTCTGCAGGTTTCATGGATATTTCTAAGTAATAAATGGATGATGATATTTTTGTTATTGGATAATAGTCATCCTTGTGAAATATAAAGAACTGAATTCGGGATTTTACTGATAGATGTTTTACTCGAGGAAGTGTACTTTTGTCGAAAAACGAAATATTATTGAAAAGTGACTCACTGGTAAGAAAGCATAATAGGACAAGTGTGTTGCCAGTCTAACTTTTGATGATTTCTCTACTATTCGCAATTCATCTTCCAAACTTTGGACCCGTATCAATATTATTGGACCAAGCTATTTTTGCATACGATAAACATCGAGCTTGAGGATATCCTTAATTCAATGCAACTTTCCCATTCCTGGATTTTCACTAGAATAGAGTACTAGGAGAGAGATTCTACTACCAGATAGGACCATAGTCTAAAACGGTCTGTAACTCCATTGTATACAATTATACTCGAAATCCATATTTATTCTTGAGAATGAAGATTGGTGAAGATAGTATGAACAATTGAAAAGTGACTTAGATGGATAAATCAAGTGAAGCACATATCAAATGGGATGATAAGTCATGCTGAATCCTCATGATTGCTTATATTTTCACCAAACCCTTCTTTATCAATTAAACTGAGATTCTAACCTCACACTTAGAAATTGACATACTCTGGAGGCTTAGAAAAACAAATGGGGCATGATCTGCCCCGCTAAACTCATCACTCTTCAACTTTTTTTACATGTATCTCCAAATCACTCTATTGCATCTACTTTTACCCGAGAAAACACACTCATTGGATTTATGGGTATCTTAATGTATCTTATACTATGTTGCATTTCTCGTTGATTGGCTGAAACAGTGTTATATGTAGTTTCACGTGTACATATATGAGTTGTGTGCACTTACCAAAAAAACGCTCAAAGATCATTGGACAGAGAAAGAATTTCCAATAAATTTTATCACGTGTTTCTTCAGATGACATTTCTCTTTATCTGAGTGCCAATCTAGCCAAAGCCTATTTGCTTAAACGAGATCATTCTATCTCTTGTTAAATGACTTAGAGCCATAGCAGGAGCTTCATTTGTTTGAGGGATATACAGCATCAACATGATAGGAACAAGACGATTTATTTCTTCATCTGCTATTCAATTAGATTCTTCAAGTATTAATATCTCGAGTCTATTCAACTTCACGAACTTATTCAAAAGAAAGAATGACGCTATTTCAACTACCAATACTCACCAAGCATATCAAAACAAAGGTTTGGCTACAACAGCTACACCAGACGCAAAAGAAGCAACCGCTGCACTCACATCCGTCACTGATGATTCCACAGCACTCTCTGATCCCAGCATCGAAACAAACACAACAAGCACAAACACATCAGTATCAGCATATCGTAGATCCACTCATCCCACCTCAGTCCCACTACACAAAATCTTCAAAAACAACTTCCCCCTCTCCTTCAAGGAATCAATCTCACACTATACTCGTCGTCATGAACGTCTAAAATTCCAACATGATTTATTATCATTATTACCCTTCTATCCCGAAGCCGATGCTAAAGGTCGTATTGCCAAAGTCCTACAAACAAAAGTCGACTCCTCAGGGAATTACATAAATGAATTTGTGATATATCCCAATGCTTCTATTGAAGCGTGTGAACAAGACCCAAATATGAATCATTTGATAATGATACATGGATACGGAGGAGGACTTGGGTTTTTCCTCAAGAATTTCGAACAAATTGCCACGGAGAAGAATTGGACCATTCATGCAATCGACCTACTTGGATATGGATGTAGTTCAAGACCCAAATTCAATAGCAAAAACTTGGATCAAGTAGAAGATTGGTTTCATGATTCTTTTCAAGCTTGGCTACGTGCCAGAAAACTCGATCTCAAAAAAGATAAAATCTTAATCATGGCCCATTCTATGGGTGCATATCTTATGGCCACCTATGGAATCAAACGAGATCCATATTTTTGTCAGAAATTATTAATGGTCTCCCCCGGGGCCATTATCAAACATCGAAAATCAGTATATGTCCCTACATATTTCGCTAAATTATGGGAACAAAATATATCTCCATTCGCATTAGTCAGGAATACGGGTCCATTGGGGTCAAAAATCACAAGTGGATGGTCTTCGAGACGGTTTGCGAAATTGACTAGAAGAGAAGGGGAATTGTTGCATAAATATGCCTATGGGATTTTTCAAGCACCTGGATCGGGGGAATATATGTTGAATTATTTATTGGCTCCCGGGGCGGATGCGAGACATCCATTGATTGAGAGAGGGGTACATAAGTTGAAATGTAAGTTGTCGTGGTGGTATGGGAAGGAAGATTGGATGGATAAGAAGGGTGGAGAGTTGTGTAGTAATATAATTAATAATATAAATGGGGAGGTGAGAAGTGATGTGAAGGAGATTAATGATAGTGGACATCATATATATCTTGATAATATTGGGAAATTTAATCTGATGTTGATTGAAGAGATGAGGGAAATGGGGAAGGAAAATATAGGAAAAGAAGATTAATGCTTGATTTATTTATTCATTTTTACAAAAAGTTATTTTTATGTATACGTATATTTATATATCTAATTGAATTCGGGATCAAAAGAAGATCCCAGTAATTGTACAATTAATCTCATAGAAATCGGTAAATTTGGATCAGTTATAACAATTTCTTCACCTGAACTTATTAAATCTTGTAATTTCTTTGATAAATTTCCCTTTGTCAATTTCTCCAATTCTGGTGGACTAGTTAAATATAAATATTTATCAGCAGCCGTTAAAGATGGTCTAGTCATTTGAATTTCTTGTTTATTACTAATCTCTTCAATAAACTGTTGTAAAGTCCACCAATTCTGAGCTTGAATATACTTCGCTAAATTCCCACAAACTGGACAATTAGGTTTTTTAGTATATGAATATGTATATGTGAAAATTGAATCATCACCTGAATACATCATATAATTATTCAAGATTGGATTTGTACTAGTTACAAATTTAAATGCTTCATTACAACAACTAGCAGCAATAATTGCATTCGTAGATGCAATAGCCGGGATAATGTTCTTCACCACTCCTAATGTCAACAGTTTTGTCACTCCACAAATATCAAATTCTTTAGCTCGATTCAATGCAGTTTGATACATCCATTCAACTTGTTCTGGATCATCAGCGTCGAACTTCTTGTTGGGGAAAGTTTTCGTCCATTGTAATTGACTAGCCCATTCTATACAATGTTCAGGTAATCTAGGAGTATTGGCAATTGTACATACAGGATATGTCACTTTTGGTGATAATAAATCCAAAGAACATTCAAAACACGAAGTAATCGTGGGGATGATAACCCTAGATTGACCTCTAAAACCTTCAGTCCCTCCATCTATAAGTGGAATCAAAGTTTCATCATCTACCAAAGATATCAAGGTTGCATTTATCCAACGTCTTGCTTCTATTGAATCTAATCCACTTATGACTATTTGAAATTGACGATAATATTCAGCCGGCTTATCTTGAATCTTGCCGAAATATGGGGTGATTTTCAAATCAGGATCATCTATTCTTTCCATCACGAATTTAGCAGCTGTTTCTGCCTTACTTTTGCCAATATCTTGAGATCGAAATAAGAATTGTCGATTTAAATTGGATAAATCAATTGTATCCATATCTATGACGTGTATATCTTTGAATCCAGTTAAGGCTAAGTTTTTAAGGATCTCACATCCTAGTCCGCCAGCGCCTATGACTAATATTTTACTTGTTGTTAATGTAGTGATTGAATCTTGTGAGTTGTATTCTTCAGGTACTTCATTATATGGACCAATGGTGTTTATAAGGGGTAATACGGAAGATATGTCACGTGTCATGCTTTATTGTTTTATATGGTGTTCCTCTAGTTATGTGTTATTGTTGTCAGTGTGTGGTTCTTAAGGATAGACGGTATCTAGTAATATACAGTAATTATATGTTGAATGACTACGACAAGTAATCTAAAGAATGAATGAAATGAATGAAATAATCAATCTCGTAAACTTCCAAAATTGAATTGCTGTTTCTAATTTGATTTCTTTTTTTTTTTCCATTGGGGTTTATTTAGAGTCGCGTAGAAATTTACATCTAATAATTTATTGATTGCGAAACATTTAATTAGTACCACGATTCATACATAGCACCATCTAATTATAAATATATACAAATGCTAACTACCATTAGAAGATCCACCATTTGGAGCTTCGTCCAAATGTGGTCTCTTAATAGAGCTTCTAGTCTGAGGAGGCATACCAACTCTTTTTCCCAATTTATTCATCATTCCTATACTACCAGGAGTAGGTGAATTATGCAATGGATTCACACTACTACCACCACTCAAGTTCACCCGATTATTATTACCTAGATTACTACTGCTGCTACCACCGCTTGGAGCACTATTCACACTTATATCACTTCTCTTTATAGGAGCAGATTTGGTTGGATCAACAGTACGACGAATATTTGGAGATACGAATTTCACATCAAATTCAGCCGTGGGCGGGATATTATCTGGACTTTGTTGTAATATATTTGCACCCTTTGCACTCACAAATACTGCTGGAGCATTTATAGGTGGAGCTATATTGCTGTTATTATAGCTGGATATCTCAGTTGATGTACCAGGTGCGTCGATATCAGTTGAGGCTTCTCGTTCTGTCTCTGGTTCTGCGGTGAGTAGATCCTCTTCTGCTATATCATCACTGAATAAGAAGGAATCATCAAATGCTTCTCTTTCCTGTTTTGTTGCGATGTGGACAATTTTCGATGGCAGTTTTGGAGTGACGAAATTATTATTTACGGGGTTAGTTGCAGACGGAGGTGGTTGAAGTTGAACATTCTGCAACGGTTGTTCCTGTTGTTGCGGCCGCGTCTGCGGTTGCGGCTGTTGCTGTTGCGGTTGTTGCTGCGGTTGCTCTTGTTGTTGTTGCCCCCTCTGTTCATTCTCCTTCTCTTTCCTCATCTCCTCCATATGATTCTGTTCAATAATTTGTCTTTTTCGATCTCTCTCAACCAACAATGGATCACGATGAAAATTCTCATCCTCATACTCAGGTTTCACAACTTTGGTCTTCTGAATCCTCGCCACAAACAGTTTATCATACAAACAATTCCCCAACACATTTCCAAAACATCTCAAACATCTCTTCAATCCATCAGTAACTGCTTCTTTCTTACATTTCTCAAATGCCATTGCTTTACTCTTTGCATTCTCTATAAATCCATATCCATAATCTTCATGATATGTCCCATCCTTAAGAGTTACTCTCACGTGAATAGTTAATCCCAATGAACATCTCCCAGTTCTTGGATCAATATCCAAATAATCAACTGTCGTATTCATCAATTCTGAATTCCAACCATTGAATCCAAATATCTCATTGGCGAGGTTTAGGGCTTTCCATCCTTCGATATAGGAGACACGGGTCCCGCCTCCACCTGGGCGAAAACTGACATATTCTGGTCCTAAGACTTTGTCTAATTTGGATTGGATTTGTTGTTCTTCTTCTTTGGTATATGATACTGGATTGAATGGTCTTGGTTGGGGTTTGGTTGCGGTTGGTGGCATGCGTGAAAATTGGGGAGGGGGGAATCTTGATTGACCTCCTCCATTTGGTCTATTTGATTGATCCATATTGATTACTTCTTATTTGCTATTGTTGACAAATGGGTTGAATGGAAAGAATGAAATATAAAGTTGTAAAGAATAAAAGTTAAAAAAAAATTAACGCGATTTACATGTAAAACGCGCGTAAAATTACTATTATCTGATTACTTTCTTTTACACCAAGAGAGGTTTGACCCCAAGGCAAGGGATATGAAAAGAACACTGTTGGCTATTAGAAAGACCATATGAATACTGTAAAGGAAGAAGAAGAGACCGTAGAAGGTCTTACTAGCAAGCCAATAGTTAAAATACGACATAATCCCCAAGGTCGTACATTCATAGTCACAATCACACTTCCGTTAGAAGCTCTACAAGCGATCAATCTTGCTATAGTTAAAATCAAATCCCCTACAAAGAAGCAGTATATATCAGGTATAAGAGAAGATCAAGTTACTAAGTATAATGATTTGGTTTTAAAAGAACAACGAGAATTGAGATACAAGACAAGAAGGAGATCTGGATCTCTTGAACGTACTCCATCTCCCACTCCTTCAGGAACTAATGATGCTAACACAACCCCTTCTAGGAAACGAGTGAAGTTTTTGCTATAGCCTATGTACCCATTATGTAACCCATCATGTAACCATTATGTATTAATTATAGGTATATTCTATTCTATATATCCAAACTTGATATCAATGTAATATTATCCCCCTTCAATAATATCATTCCTAATTCATCTTTCTTACCCAGTTGAGTATGTAATTCTACAGCATCTTCAATGACTATATTCATGAATTCATCAAATCCTCTTATTTTACCTTGAATTCTTGATTGTGTTTGTTCATATAACCAAATTGTAACTAATGATTGTTCTTGTAAATATTTGAATATAAGGTTGATTGGAGGAAGATTTGATTTTTTAGTTGCTGTTGTTGTTGCTGACTTATGTGATGACATTATTAGTTTTGTTGATATTTGTATGTACACTACTCTTATGACTTACTTACTCCTTTATAAGATGATGATAGATGATGTTTAAATAGCAATTGAGAAGAGATTGAATAGATGGAATGAGAAATGAGAAATGATTTTTTCTGGTGGGTAATTAAATATGGAATTAATGAATTGAATTTTGTTTGTTCTTTTTCTGGTAGATGTAGCAAAGCAAACGGGATGTCATTAAATATTAGAAATCTATTTGGAGATTGGTTAGAAGATGAAGCAATCACAGCAACGAAGAGAGGATCTAAAATGGCCTTGTTATATAATAAAGCATTAGTAGAAGTTCGTAAATATCCAAACTTAATAAATGATATGAAAACTTTACAGCTGATTAAATTTGTTGGTGTTAAAACAGCAGTAATGTTAAAGAATAAATTAATAAGTCATTGTAAATCACAAGGTATTGAAATCCCTCGAGGATTCTTAAATGATGCTGAAAAACATACACTTGATCTTAAGAAACAGCAAAAACGTCTGGTCCTAGATATTGATCTTGCTGGTGATGATAATGATAATGAGAAAGATGCGCGTCCAGCAAAGAAACCAAAACGCGTAACTGCACCAAAAGAATATGTGCCCAAACATAGATCAGGAGGATTTGCCATCCTTTTAGCACTCTATCTTACTGATTCCCAAGCTCAAAGAGGAATGATTAGAGAAGAAATCGCAACAGCTGCAACTCCATATTGTGATAAAGCATTAACATCAAATGCTGCAGCAGGTGAATATTATTCCGCTTGGAATTCAATTAAAACGTTAATAAAGCAAGATTTAGTTACAGCTTCAGGTCGAGTACCAAAGCAATATTTCTTAACTGATAAAGGAAGAATCTTAGCTGAGAAATTAAGAACGACTGAAGGTATACAACAACAACCACTAGACGCGTCATCGTCACTGTCAGCTGGAAACTCCAATATCGCCGAGATTTCATTTGATAATGGGATAAGATATGAATCAAGTTTTGAAAAATCATCACCAATAACAAAAAAAACCACCAATATACTACAACAGAACGATGGATTATTATATAGTTCTCCATTAAGTAAACCCCCAATCGTTCTCCATAATCCTGCCCACAACAACAAACTCATCCAAGAAGCACTATCATCCTCACGTAATGCAAATACCAGTATGACCCATGACCCGCAGAGTCGAAATCTCGATGGAGTCAAATATGAAATCTGGTCCCGAACAGAATATGAAATCATTTTGATTATTGATAATCGAGAAATCCGATCACATCAAGAACGTGACTATTTCTCAAAGCGATTAGATACATTCGGGATAAAATGTGAAGTACGCCCCTTGTCTGCTGGTGATGCCGTTTGGATTGCCCGAAATTATCGTACTGGGAAAGAAGCAATCCTAAATTATATATGTGAACGGAAGAGATTGGATGATTTAGCCAGTTCGATTACCGATGGAAGATTTCAAGAACAAAAGAATAGATTGAAAAAGACGGGGATGAAACATTGTTATTATATAATTGAAGATATGGCAACTTCGGTTGATCGTGTACATAATTTGGCTGATTCGATTCAAACGGCAGTTTCACAAACTATTACCAATTCGAATTTATATTTGAGAAGGTTTAGGGATATAAATGAAACCACGGCATTTTTGGCCTCAAATACTCAAGTAATTGATGATTTAACAAAGGAAAAGAATTTGATATTGATAAAACCAAATAATATAAAGAATCAAGATGAATATTCTCAACTAATGTTGAAATTTAGAAATAAATTTGAAACTAAGTTAAAAAATGAAAAGTATGAATGTGTACATCAATTTCAAATATTTCAAGAAATGATGGGGAAAAGTACTCTGATGACAGTTAAAGAAATCTTTTTATTAATGTTGATGTCAATTAGAGGTGTTTCTTTAGAGAAAGCAATTGTTATTCAGAATAAATTTCCAACTCCTAAAAGTTTATTGGAATTTTATCATGTACAACATAGAGATTCATCAGAAGATATTAAGAAACTGTTAATGATGGAGGAATTTAAGTTCCAAGTTGGAAATAAGAAGATCGGTAAAGTTGTCCTGGAAAAGATTTATGATATTTGGGGTAAGTAGTCAACTACCATACCTACTACTCCATATTACCTTTAGTTTATATAGGGCCCTTAGTTTAGTCGTGTATTTCGGTTCAAAAAAATAATAGAGTGCAAAAAAAATTTTTCAGTTTACCATTCAAAATCAAAAAGACCAATCAAACCTACTCTTCTAAATCCTTCTAATAAACTAACGAATAATGGGTAAGAACGTGTTGAAGTACGGTGGTAAATCTGGTGTTTTACCAAAACCTCGTCCAATTTTCAAAACTCCAATTCGTCAACCAAACAGATTTGAACAACAACAATTAGCAAAAATTGAAGAAGGGTATGCCGAAGGGGTTCCAGTTCCAAAAATAAATGGGAAACCAATTCCACGTATGCCTAAGAGACCACAAGTTATTACTGTTGAACAAAGAATAAAATGGAATATCGATGATTTAGAACCAAAGAAAGTGAATTATAAAGGATTAACTGAAGATCAAAAATGGAAGATGAATAGAGATCAGATTCGTCGAGACTTTTTAAGAGAAGCATATTTGAAAGAAGCTGAAAGATTGAAGAAGATTGATGAATTGACGGAAACTAAAAGAAAGAATGATTTAGAAGCTGCGGAAAGAGCCAAACAGGAAATAAAATCTGAACATATTGAATTAAGTATTCCTACAATTGAAAAATTATTAGAGGGGAAAATGGTGAAAATATCCAGAACTCGTGAAGAGAGGCAACTTCGTCAAGCTAAAAAGGATTTAAATAGAAGATCCCATGAATTGATTAGTATGGAAAATCAAGCTGAACAAATTTTGGATTTATATCATGCTTCAGGTAAATTCATTACTACTATAGAAGAATTAGAAAAGGCTATACATCAAGCATTTGAGGTTGATGTTGCAGCATTTGATAGTAGTGTGTCTACCGTTCAATCTAGATTGTTTAGACCTAGCGCTTCTAGTACTCTAGTTTATGAAACTAGTGAATCAATGATTGTGGATAAAGTATTAGGTGGAATTAATGGTAAACCAGGGTTAGAACAAGTTAAAGAAGTATTAAGTGGTGAAAGAGAAGAATTTAGAAGACGTGCTCAACTTCAAGCTTCTGCTCAAGCTTCTTCTTCTACAGAAAATTAATTCTGAAAGTTGCTACAAGTAAAAAGAAGAGTAAATTGGGGTTGGGTAGATATATACACAGCATTCTGTACATAGTAGAACATTCTAATATCAAAAAACAAGTATAATATTTCATAGTATCGATGATTTTGTAGTCTTCTCTGTCTCCGTACTAAGAATTGGTGCAGGAAATCTAATTGTCGTACTAAGAGCGGAACTAGGCCGCACCGAAGAGAAAATTGATTCGTACTAATTTGATCCATTTTGTCATGAGTGAGTTTTTCTCTCGTTCCATCCACCGCAAATCTGTTAAAATCTGACACCAAGAAACACTAAGAGCTACAATTACAATCTTAGGGGGAGTTGTCAGACTTTCTCGCAGCCATTGGATTACTTTTCCTTCATCACCTCCCTTTAAGTCAAAGACTCCTTGTGTTAGACACCCTATAAAGGTATTACTCTTAATTAGTTTTCTTTCAATAGTTGGCCGACTAAATTCACTTTTGCAGTTTTTTTGTGTTGTTCCTAAATGAGACTACCCCAATTTGCAGCAATATATTTTGACGCCAGATTGCGAAAAACATTTGGAATTTTAATTTACCCTTTTCTTTTGCTTCTTTACTGTTCACAAAGAAATCCACGAATTCCATAATGTATTCCAATCAAAAAATTTCTTACTCTCATCAATCAAGTAAAGCTCATTATGTGCGGATGTTCAAAGAAGTATTCTTGGAGTGAAGTTAGCTAGAGGGAAATGAGAATTAATCCATAGAAAACAAATTAAACCACAGAAACGAACTTGAAACTTCGTACAACGACAATCAACATTCCAATATTTACTAATGCCCCTTTATCAACGCAATATTCTATTACTACCTAACCGAAGTTCATTATGAAACCTTCCTTCCCTCAACAAGAACCAAATTTGAACCTAAACCATCTTTTATCCTTTTCCCACAAAAAGGAAAATACAAGGTTATGTTTTAATTACCATTCAATCGACTACATATTTCATTAATCATTGTTTTTAAATCAAAGTTTCACCCATTATTATTCAAAACCACTAACCCAAAACCACAAAACCACAAAACAATTTGAAGATTGAGACATAATTAGTGGCAATAAAATTTAGAGAGGGTTAGACTGGATTTCATGGATCGGAGAACTTCTTTCATACTGAATTAGCCATCTGACCAATGGTTAGTTTGTGTGATGGATTTTTTATCGATTTCAAAGAATGAAGGTCTGACTTGATCTAGATTGGAATTAAGGATGAGGAATGAGATTAAGAATTTCATGTGGGTTTCAATAGTGGCGGTAGATCATTTGTGGAGAAGGTGTTGTGGAATTCAATATTGGTGGTCGAGAAATCGGGAAGAATTCCAGGTGGATTTGAACCGTGAAGAAGATATCGACAATTTGGAGAAATAAATGTACAATTTGGTGAGAGGTTGATGGGGAGTTCAATAGGTGATGTTTGAGGAGAGAAATCCTTACAAAAATCAAAAACCAATGCTATTATTTGTAATATTAGTACTTATCCAATGAGTTTTATGAAGATTTTTTCAACTGTATTGCATGCATCAGAAAGAAAACAGCATCATTGGTGACTTTATCATACAGCTTAAGGGACAATAATACTGGACATAGCAATATCCCTCGTACTTCGAGTTCAAGGGGTTGTTAGTGGGTGGACAAAAGAATTATGCTACCAAGTGAGAACACCCACCGCCAAATCATCAACAGAAAAAAAATCATCTGGTAGCACGTACACTCCTGTTGTAAAAAATCATCTTTCATCATCATCTCCCTCTCTTGAAAACCCTAAAAACCTTTTCATCAACACAAACAAAGTTAAGTTCAATTTGTATTTCCACGTACCAATCCCTTTTTCAATTGTTAGAAGGTCAATTAGTATAAACAATGGATACGAGTACTACTACCCCGACTGGAGTGAAGGTTGTTAATAATTACCAATACATCTTTGGTAAAGTATTAAACAAACGATTGAAATTTATACTTAATATTAATATCTTACTTGCTTTACTAATATCAATTATATTAAGATTACCATTTGGTCAATTCTGGTTTAATTTATTGCTTACGATAAGTATTAGAGGACCAATCTTATTTCTTGCATTTAGTTTAATTAGACAAGCCAGGAAAACTCATTCAACTGTTGATTATACAATTCATAAGACTTTAGGATCACAAATTTATTACACCTTGTTTTCCATGAACTTTTTAACTAATTCAATTTATTATGTTTTGTCTGGTTATTTAATTGCAGGTGTTTTTATATTCCAATTGCTGTTTACTTTTGATTATTATTTATTATCAAAAGAATATAGAAAGAATCCATTGATTAATGATCAATGGGTATTTTATTGGTATTATCCTTTATTTATGGGATTGTTTTATAGTTGTCATCAATTGATATTCCAAAGAAATAGATTACAATTTGAATATGGACATACCAAGAAAAACCCAGCTAATTATTTGTTTGGTCATTTGCCTCAATTATTAGGGAATTCAATTGGATTAAATATTTTCATTACATTATTAACACCCGCGAGTTATTGGATAATCAAACCATTGATTTATAAAGCAAATATCTTGATTATATTATTGCTCGGATTAGATACCAAAATCCCAATGAATAACACCACTTGGACAACATATTTCCAATTAGCATTCCTTTCAAATATCACATTACTTTCTTGGGAAATCATAAACCACGCGTTTAACGTCTATGCCACAATCGGATGTCTCGATGGGAAAAAACCAATCAGCACCTATAGTTCAGATCCAATTCATTGTTTATTATCTGGATTACGTAATGTCGACCCTGATTATCAATTGAGTAGATTAACCGCATTTCAAGAATTAGCCTACATTGCAACCACAACCGAACCAGATGGTAAGAAATTAAGAAGTGCAATCTTTAGTGCAAGATCTAAAAAGGGATATGTCTGGCCAGCAATATTTGATGAATGTTCATTGATTATTAAAGAGACTACTGATCGAATCAATTATCGTACTGCGGCTGACCTTAAGGCGTTAAAAGAAAGTCAGATTAATATTAAAGGGGATGTGAATATTGGATTAAGAGGACGTAATAGGGGAGGTAGTGTTGTTGATGATGATATTTTTGGGAATTCTTTTATAAGTAGTCCAATCGCAAAATCATCCCCAGTTAGTCCACTTAAACTGTATGGTGATACTTTAGATTCTAAAAAAATTGAAGAAAAAACTACAAATCCACTTGTTATATTTATAAATCAAAGTCTTGTTGTACCTTTACAATCCCTCATATCAACATTCTCCACAGGAGTCAACACCAAGGATCAAAAATTCTTGACCCAACTAAAATCAATCTATACAAAATTAAGCCAAATCTATAACATATATCATCAAAAATTCTTACAAACCTGGCTAGGATTATTCTTCAGAACAACCCTTAAACGAGACACAGAATCCCGAGTTATAAATCCCGTTAATTTCGGTAATGCAATAATTGCAATCTCAAATCTTTTACAACATTCAGTTGAAGAAGATAAAAATAATACAATCACCGCTAATGATGTTTCCGAAATTTTGAATCTTTTAGAAAGACCAATTAGGGCCTGTTCAAATTATACTGATTATATTCCGGCTTCGGTATATCTTTCCCAACAACAACGGGATAATCCTAGGATTGCAAAGAGACATTTGATTGCTATATTGCATGATTTGACCATGCATGAATTCTATGAGAATTGTGTTAAATTTAATGGGAAATTGAATGATTTGGTATTGAATCCGAGAACTTATAAATTGGCGAAATGGGTGATTGATATTGCCATTGCTGAACAACAACAATCAATTAGGACTCATGTGTAAGTCGTGTTTATTTGTGACAAAAATGTATACTATTATTATATAAATATATAACTTGAAATAAAACTATTATTATTTAATAAAAAAGCGATTTTTTTATACTACACTTCCACCACTACCCTCATGTCGTCTATTATTACTATTGTTACTATTACTTCCAGTTGGCAAAGTATCCAACAACACCGGTTTTAAAACCTCTTCATCAAACCTAGTAAACCATTTCGCGTGTTCTTCAGCACTCAAAAATGCCCCCAATACTCCACGATGACTATCATCAGGTTGATGTTGTTGTTGTCTGGCTTGAGTACCATTATTATGTAGATTATTCATCATCAAATCATCAATATCACTATTCACAAATTCCTCATCATCATCGTCATCACCACTGGCGCCCACCAGGAAATCAAGCAAACTACTCTCAGACCTATTCCTAATAGTCGGTGTATCATCTTTATATTGCCCCTGTGCCTGTACTTGAGGTTGTGTTGGTTGTATTGCCTTCCCTTTCGTTCCATTAAACTTCCTAAACGACATCGGTGGTCCTCCTGCACTGGGCGCCGGACTCACGTGTAAATGATGCATAGGCAATCTCGGAGCCTCAATCTCAAATTCATCATCAGAATCACCAGTCTCATCCACACATCCAATCTTAATCCCCAATATTTCCAACATTGATGCCGTGGTACCTCCAAATAAGATAACTGTAAGGACAACCACCACTAATACGGTGGCTAACAAGGTCCATTTGGCTTCGCCCTGGAACCCCATTGCTAATGCCACCCCGACGGCTCCTCTTAATCCGGCCCAGAAGATCATCATTTGGTATGAATGGGAGATTTCATCCGGAAGTCCAGTAGTGGCGGTGGTGGTGGTGCCGGTGGATGAGGATGAGATTGATTGTCCGCTGAATTTTTCAAATCGAGCTCGGTATAAAAAGTTAAGGAATCTAGATAATGGAAACACGGCTGACCATCTCGCGACACAAATTGATATAAATGCGACAATAATTAACAAAGGTTTGAAAACTAATTCAACTTCTGTAAATAAAGATAATCCCAAATAAATAAAAATGAAATTTTCTGATAATTGAGCTAATAATTGAAAGATATATTTTGTGGCAATTTGAGTTCTTCTTGACATATTATAATATGCATAATGTTTTAATGTTATACCACAGAATAATAATGATACAATTCCTGACATATGTGCCCCATTGGAGAAGAAATATGATTCATAAGCAAATAATAAAACTAAACAAGTTTCAATTTGGGGATATCTTCTAATATGAGAATGTTTTAAAATCAATGCCACTAATATCCCAACAAAAATCCCAATAATGGTAGAAATTGTAAATGACATTAAGAAAAGTCCAATACCTTCGAAAAATGATGAAAAATGTACAGGATGACCATGGAATTTTTGACAAGTTTCAAACATAACAATGGAAATTGCATCATTTAATAATGATTCTCCAAAAATAATCGTATATAATTTGGGGTCTACTTTATAAGCATTAAATATTGATAAAATTGTAACTGGATCAGTAGCTGAAAGTGTTGCTCCTACAGCTAATGCATCAACAAATTCTAATTTCACATTATCAAATCCAATTGCTGTCCACACATACAAAATAATTCCCACAACTAACGCAGACATAAATGTACCCGGAATGGCAAATGTTAAAATTGATCCAATATTCCTAAAGAAATTCGCTTGATGTAATTCATAACCACTATTTAAAATAATTGGTGGTAATAAAATATTAAAGAAATATCCGGGATTAAATTTCACCGCATCTTGGATATAATGACCAGGAGACATTCTAATAATCAATCCAACAAACATCCCACAAAAGATGGATAATACCGTTTCATGAATAGCTTTGATTCTTCTTTGCTGTAAGAAATATGAAGACCATAATGCACTAGTTAATAATAATAATAATATAAATAGTGCCCATGAAGAAAAGATTTCATTCTCAACGGGATTGGTATCTTCAAATTGTTCATCATCTCCTGGAGTGAGGTCGGGTGTTTCGTCGTCTAGTTCATCTGATAAAGCACGTTTTATTAATAGTTTAGCTGCATATAGAGCTATACTGGTCATGTTGAACGGGGGGCTGTGGTTTTCGGTGGTTGACTACTTAAATTATACAATTAATGACAATTCTAATTGGGAAAAGTAAAGCTTGTGTTCGTTTTGGTAATACGAGTTATCTATAACAATATCCTCGATGAATAAAAAAATAGCCTTCTATGTAAAAGTGTTGACGTAAAGGATTAAATTCCCTGTGAATCGCAAATTGTCTCAAATTTATTTTGTATGGCGGGATAATAAGGAGAGTCGTGCATATAAAAAATTCCTTGATCACAATGTGAAATGTATGAAAAACAATAAGCACCGAGGAATTTTTCAATAGCAACTGAAACCATAAACAGTTGTTCTTAACATTCTTAGTATCCTTATTTAAAATGATGATTTTCTTTCCATTTCCTTACTTTATTTTTGTTACTCTTTATAATTCTCTATGTAAACTAAATGACCTGACCCTACACAAGATGAGTAAAATTTGGGTCACGTGACCTGAATTGAATTTTGATTCATAATTATAATATGAAATACACAACAGCTACTGAATAAGACTAGCATGGGATTGGGAAGTGTTTAGTGAGTGCCCGTTTCTGTGATTGATTCTTTAAATTTCTTTCTCATTCAGTTTCTTTTGGAAGGTTGTTTTCTAAAACTGAAAATTTGGTTGTAAATTTCTACCAATTATTCAAAACTTTCAAAATGATAAAATGAAACACAGCCACACTTCCAGAATCACACCAAACCAACAACTCATAGTATAGATTACTCAATTACTTACCATTTATGCCTCCGTTTGATTCCAATCTAATCTTACTTGCTAACAATTGCTAGAAGATGGTGATTGGGATTTTATTTGTTTGCAACCAAAAGTGAAATTATCAACCATTCTCCTTTTCAATACATAACAAAATAAATCAAGAGTAGTAATATCAGTAAGGGAACATATAAGAAATGCACCTGCCTGATCTGTCATTAATAAGCATAGCTTTATTCATTTATTAGAATGTTACAAATTCTTCTTTTATGAAATGTTGCAATAAAAAAGAGAAACAGAAAACGTTTTTTTTTTATTTTGTAACTCATTATTAGGTTCTCGATTCTAACAATACATATCACAATAACAATTACAATAACAATTACAATGACAATTACCCACATGGTATGATATGGGAATGCTAATGTTACAAGACGCGTAATAGTATATATATACATACTCCAACATCAATCAACTCCCTTTAAAAAAACCCCTTTGATTGACATAAATCGTGCAGTGATTTACGAGAGACTAAAACGAGAAAAACGAGTGAAGGGTTCAAAGTGATGTAATAAATTATGCCGTTATTAAAAAATTAAATAAACAATAATTAACATGTACACCACACTGATGACAATTAATAAATTTGTAATTAGAATGTCAATTGAGAAACAACCATTCCCATTCCCCATATTCAATCAAGGAATACTCCTGGAAAACATGTTGAACAGTCCGCCTCGCACCATCCTCAAAGACAGACCAATTTGTCTCTTTATGTCTTCTAAAAGGGGGAATGATAATGCATTATTCTATGGAAAGATAACAAATCTATTGTATGAATATACAATTGATACAATATAGATCTAGAAGTATAAGTGCATACTTACAATCAAGCTACGCGTTCTATTTCTCGTTGTGTAAAAGAAAATCTCCTTTTAGGGGGGAGGTGTATGTAGTAAACATTCCTTTCTATTGTTTTAGAGATATGTGACAAAGATAAGAGAGAATTGAACTCTTTTTGTGGTTTTTGTGATTGAATTGAAACTATGGATAATCTAACAATCACTATAGAAACAAGGTTTTTATATTGAAGTAATTGTGTGGCGGTAAAATCTGTCAAACAAAATGTTAAAAAATAATTTCTAATAATAAAACAAAAAAAAAAAAATAATAAAACAATTGGCACCAGCAATACAAAAAAAATAAAAAGAAATTCAAAAAAAACAAATTTTTTTATAGTTTAAGGTTTCTTCTCTGCAGTACTTAACGATTTTACATCCATAATTTGAAATTCACACCAAACATTATTAGATACTTTATATAAAATTACAGTACATCTCTCGTATTCTTATTCCATAAAATTTATAAATAGATTATTTATTTACTTCTTTTTATAACTATACGTCATTCCCTTAGATATCATATATATAAAGTATATATATATATATCCCCCACCCTCCGACTCCCCCACGGTTCCATTAACCTAACCTACTTTTTGTCATTCGCTTTAAACTTTTATTTCAGTCAGTATCTATTTTTAGAGAAGAACTATTTACAATTCAACAAACAACGTGTATTCGTCAATTCTTTTGCTATCCAACTAATTTGTTACAATAGAGTCATTTACAAATAGAATAGAAAAATGTATACCAAAAAGAATCATTCAGTTGAGAATATAAAACTGCAATATAGCAAGTTTTATTCCTCATCACAAATCAATCCCAATAATTCATCAACTAATTTATCCAAAATCCCTCGTTCTCCAGCAGCCCCAACGCCAGTCAGAGTAGATTCTTATTTCGGAGGGATACCCACCCCTCCAAGATTATCCAAAACACCCAGTTTTGGATCATTTCAATATCCAATCACACCACCATTATCTGCAAATCCATCATTCACTTCATTACAACATGCATATCCATTAACACCTCCATTATCAAAATCATCTTCCCCAATAACAATTCATGAAACTAAACAACAATCCACTTGGTCAAGTTGGATCCCACCTATCAATTATAAAATAACTGGTTTATGTATATTATGGTATTTGGCATCAATTATTTCAAGTAATTCAACAAAATTAATTTTGAGTGAATTTAGTTATCCAATTACATTAACGCAATTTCAATTCTTATTGAATTCAATGTTATGTTTGATTTTATTAGCAATTGTAAATCGAAATTCCAATTTATCAAAGATTCTTCCAGCAGGAGTCATACCGAGTTCAGGTAATATTAAGAAATTTATAACTCCAACTAGATTAATCATAAATACAACATTACCAATGGGTTGTTTTCAATTCATTGGTCATATCACAAGCCACAAGGCAACTTCATTAATCCCAGTTTCATTAGTTCATACTATGAAATCATTAAGTCCAATAATCACGGTATTGATCTATAGGATATTATACAAAAAGCAATACAAATTAGTGACATATCTTTCATTAATCCCCTTAATTTGTGGGATCATGTTAACTTGTTATAAACCAACAACCACCACCACCACCACCACCGGCATGGAATATTATGGAACTGGATTATTATTTGCATTTTTCTCCATGTTGATATTTGTATCACAAAACATATTCGCCAAGAAAAGATTAACAATCGAGGAAACCTCCTCCATTCCATTATCATCCAAATCCAAACACCCTTACTCCTCCCCCTCATCCCAGGATCAAAAACTAGACAAATTAACAATCCTCTTCTATTGCTCAATAATCGGATTCATCCTCACAACACCCATCTATTTCATCTCCGAATTCCTCCACCAAACCGGCACCCAAATATCCATCCTCGAACTCACCCCAAGAGTTTCAATATTGGTATTGATAAATGGTACGAGTCATTTTTTCCAATCTTTACTTGCATTCCAAATATTAGGATCAATTAGTCCGATAAATTATTCAATTGCAAATATCTTAAAGAGGATCTTTATAATTTTTGTTTCGTTTATTTGGGAATCGAAGAATTTTTCAAATTTACAGAGTTGCGGGTTAGGGTTGACTCTTTTTGGGTTGTATTGTTATGATAGATGGGGGGTTAGATAGTTGCGAAGCAACTAGAATCTGCGAAGCAGATACTTCTGCCGAAGGCAGACTAAAGGCGAAGCCTTATATCCTGCAAAGCAGGTACTTCTGCCGAAGGCAGTTAATCAAAGGCGTAGCCTTATGTCTGCGTAGCAGATTAGTTACAAGGGTTCGCCTTTTATGCTGCATAGCAGCTGAATGAATCTGCCTGCGGCAGATTAGTTGAAGGCTTCGCCTTACTTGCTGCGAAGCAATCAATCTGCCTTTGGCAGATTATTCTATTGGATCCTTCGTATCCTTTTATATATTTATATTAAATAGAAACGAATGTATGACCAACATATCAATAATTGTAATCAATAATTGTATTGTCTAAAGCAGCTCAGTTACAAGGCTAAGCCTTCTGAATCTTTTGATGCTTCGGATCTATATGCCTGCAAGAGATTAGTTAGAAGGCTTCGCCTTTTATACTGCCAAGCAGCTGAATGAAATCTTCCTTCGGCAGATTAGCAGATTATCCTTTGGATCCTTCGGATGAACACATATGAATAAATTATTATAATTATCTAAAAAAAATCTATAAATCCTATTAATGACCTGGACCATCAGTATGTAACATCTTTCTAAAGATATCACCAAAAGCAACCATAAACACAGTTTGCCAAACCCCTAATCCAATTCTTGGAGTAACCCCTCTATATAACCCTTTAAGACCATGAGATTGATAAATATATTTAGCAGCCCCCAAAACACTTAAATTCTTTGGTCTGTTAGGATCAACGGTTTTAGATTGCATTTCAACTCTAACAACTTCAATAGGTTGATTCCAAGCACTTAACCCCCCACCAATTACCGAACTACCGATTTTCTCAACTGCTGATAATTTATCTTCTTTACCCTTACCGGTTAAATTACGAATCACATCTTCTGCCAATCTAGCAAATCCAAATCTAGAACCCCAATTCGTCATTTGTCTAATTGCAACTGCATTAACCCCTTTATTAATTCCTCTAATTCCTTCTTTTTTATAAATATCTTTAAATACTTGCATGGCAGTATGTTGGGGAACACCAACAGCTGCTTCCTTGGCACGAGTGATTTCAACAGTTTTCATACATGTACAGAATCCCATTGTCAAATATGCCTGAGCTAACCCACCAGTAATACCACCTCCCATACCAGCAAGGAAATGATTCATACCTAAGACTTTATATCTATATTCAGATTCAGCAGCTACAAACAACAACACAGCCCCTTTGGTGGAGGCTTCAAGGAGGGCCCAAGGGTATAAACCTTGATAGAAACCTAAGATCCCCCCACGGGAATACACATATTTGATAGCTTGGGGCATGGTGAAGTTTCTATGGGCTGCCATGGTGGTTTTGATGACTTCTAGGTTTTGACCTAACGATGAAACTTCGGCAATGTTTAAGACTGCCCCAAGGGCAATGTTTGAGAAACTGATTGGCTTCTTTTCGATTGTATGTGACATGATTAGGTGTTGAAGAAGAAGGATGAAAGGTTTGTAAAAAACGAGAATTCGGTAAGATTTTATAGAATGTGAAAAATTTTGATTAAAATGGAATTCTTTTTTTTTTTTTTGATCGATAACGAATTCTTTTTTTTTTTTGTTAACCGCCGCACTTGTTACAAGAAATTATAATTAACAAAAAGGCGAAAAAGAATTAATTAATTAATTAATTACTTAGGCGGTGACTCATACAAACTGCCAATTGCCTTACATTTTTATATATATAAAATTCTCAACAACTTATCTACAATCCTTCCTCTTCGCAAATACTATACCAAATATCTAAACATAGCACTGAGTATAGACCCCGGGGTTTACTATTTGATCTGAATACAATAGAAATTTTTGCAACAAAAATTTTTTCCGGATCCGAGAATAGGAAAAGGATATGTCCCCCCACGCATTTTTATAAAAAAAATGGGGGAACATGGATTTATCGTGCGGCTAAGAGAATACTTTGCGCTACTTAGGCTATTCAAGCCACGTACTCAAATATTATATAAAAGCCGTTATAGGAGCTATTGAGGAGGGGTACTGACAGCAGCATATGACAATAGAGCTGAAAGCTTTATAAACTGAGAATAAATTTTTTTTCTATAGAACAAAGAGAAAATATTTAAAGTGTTCTAGAAACTATCGGTTTAGGTCGGCTGCGAAATACGACAAAAAAATGGGTACCATATAAATGCTTTACAGAAATAATTATGTTATTGGGAATGTTTTACTTTAGAAGAAGAATAGATGAGTTGTTTTTTTACCATAGGAGCTTGAAGACATGTCGTTGACTTGGGGTACATATTGGTTGCCTGATTATTCATGCATCATAAAGAGAAATCTATTACGAGAAAATTGGCTTTCCTAAATATCCGTAACTGCTATGCATAGTTATCATGGATCAAATTGGTCTGGTTGGGTTATGAGCGATCTAGATTATTCGTTTTGGGTTTTTGTGTTGTTCCAGAATGCGTAAAGTTTGCAGCAATCAGATTGCGAAAAACGTGGAATTTATATGTTTGTCCTGTAATTTTCCACTGTGCTGTTCACAAAGAAACCCACCAATTCAATAATCTGTATTCAATCATATTGTTTAAAATCATCAATCCATAAAAGATACCTATGTATTTAAATACTCAAACAAGTATCCTTAAGTCCTTAGAGGGAAAACAAGACCTATTTGAGGCACTTCCACAGAAATCAAAATAAAACCACAGAAACGAAATTCAAAGTCCTTCAAACAACTATCAATCCTCCAATATCACTATTACTCCTTTCTTAACCAATCTACTATTGTACGTCAATCAATTAATTGTGAAAGCTTTTCCTTCTAGCTATCAATATTTTTAAAAACTCCACAAGAACAACAATTGAAACCAAAACTAGTACAAACAGAACCAAAAATTCCAAAGTCAAACTCAACCATCATTTATCCTACTCCCACTAAAGAAATAAGATTAAAGAGTTGGTGTGATCCAATTTGGAGAGGGTTGGACTGTATTTCATGGATCGGTTTAAGCCTTTGACTGAATTAGCCACCTGACCAATGGTTAGTTTGTGTCATCGGCTTTTATCTGATTTCGTTAGAAGAAGGTTTAATTCAATCTAGTTTTTGGGAGGAATTTAACGGGATTTCAATACTGGGTCAGGTTTTGGAGAATATGACATGGGAATTCAATGAAAATTAAAACTTGATGGTTATACTTTTTGCAAAGAGTTTGACTGGATTTTCATGGATCAGTGCAATTTCCTTCATGCTGAATTATCCACTTGACCAATGGTTAGTTTGAGTGATGGATTGTTTATCTGATTTCAAGGAAAGAAGGTTTCATTTAATCTAGGTTGAAGAAGAATAGCGCGGTTGAGAAATTCATGTACATTTCAATGGTAGTGATGGAATTTTGAAAGAATAGGATATGGGTTTCAAACATGGTGATGGATCTCCTGGAGGTTTTCAATGGAATTTCAAGCGTGGTAATGGGACATTTGGGAAGAAGTTCATGGAATTTCAATGGTTGGAGATATTGGATCACGTTGCAAAGTACCACAATAGTACGAGACGCTTGTAGACTAAAAGCTGCTTATTCTTACGAGCCCCTGCTGATCCTTTGTAATCAGCATGAGAATAGTAATCATTCTAAGGGACCAAAGTGATCATTTGTTAGAATTGCTCCAAGATGACCTATATCTGACTAAAAAAAAAAGAACTTGGAAAAGTCGAACATCTTTGATTCCAGAATGCTCAATTTGGTCTTCTATGAAGCTGACTTTATGGACCGCATTGTGAACTATCCTTCCCTGTCATAGCTCCTTGTTGTGTTGGTCCAATTAGGGACTCAGCCTTATGTTGAAGGCTTGTATTCAAAGCTTGTGAAATGACTCGTGGGAATGCTTAATAATCATTTTCTTTGAGAAAAATAAACACAAGCTTACAACTTATATTAGTATACTACTATTGGGATTGACAACTTCTCTTTAGATTTCCTTTCTACATTCTAATGATTGTCGCTTCCTTTAGGCGGAACTGTGGGTTTACTGTCTAAAAATCATCTCATGATTTTGCAGCCAATCTTCTAAAACAGCAAAATTAAAAAAATTAAAAATAATTTCTAACAAAAATGAGATGAACATCATTCTTATGGAAATAAATAGATATATCATGAGCTTGTACTTACATCATTCTAGCATTTCCATAGTATTAGAATTACATGAATATGTAAGATTCATATTGACGCGACAATAAATCATTTGCGACGTAAACATTTTTGAGGCGAAGTGTTGTCACACAGTACCGAAAAAAGGCTAAATGTGAATATCCAAGCCGCGAAGGGAAAGCTCATCACTTAATTCTTCACTTTCTGGTGGCATCTTATAATGGTGCTGATTTGGGGGAAAGTAACATAAGTTACTATATAGTCGAAGTACTTGATTTACTACTAATGGTTCAACCAGTTTGAGAGGTCAAACTTAAAAGTTGTGAATTTGCAAAGTTATATATTCGATTCAAACGTAAAATGTCGATAATTTTATATAAACTAAATAATCATAAAACAATAGGAATGTGACTCTTATATATAGCAATCTAATAGTCACGAATAACATGGAAAACAGGCATAATATAATAAATCTTCAAATATGCATCTAATCGTCATTTATTTCTTCTGGTATTTGAGTGTATCTTAACTTAACTGCAAATGACCGTATTAATACTATACGACTTTCATGTCGTAATGTCGCAGAACTTACACATTCTTAAGTATTTGGTCGGAATGTAGTCAGTCCTGTGACAGGCTCCCCCCACTTAGGAAAGTTCTTTTGAGATAATCTTTCGATAAACAATTTTTTTTTTGCAAAGGTAGTGCCAGGAAGACCAACTAAGTGGATTGTTCGATCAGCTTTGGGTACCGTTCTATAGGGGCTGGACCATCATGTAAATCACATCTTCCTCTTAGAACCAGGTGACAACTGAATGAGACCATAAAGAAATCTGTATTGCAGAGCTTGATAATTGCGTCTTAGCACAAGCCTCCACCCACTCAGAATATTTCGTTATGAACGACAACCAAGCAACCATCGTAACCTATTCCAAACCAGAATCGCTAACGTCTTGAGCGACTTTGGTAGCATTTCTTGGACCTTCTCGTGGAACTAACCGAGCTTTCAACTTATTATACACAAACGTTCTAAATTCTGGAACAATTCCAAACATACTAACATCATTATCGGGGCATTGGTATCAGTACCAATATTCAACTTATCATCATCTTTATCGGACTGTATCTTACCAGACCTAATATCAGTTTCATCGTTACCATCATTAACACCGGCTCTAGACCTAGTATTTCTTCAACACCAGCGTCAGACCTAGTATTATCATCAACATAAGGAATCTTAATATTCGGGACTTTAGAAAGAGAAGGTATATCTAGGTATTAAAACATGCGTACATCAACATATAGCTTCTGCTCCCCCTGTCCATTCTCCGTTTACTAGTCCTAAAATCCATATCTCCACCATCAGCATCATCGTCTGAAGGTTTATAATCTGGGTCAACATCTTCATCTTCATCTTCATCTTCATTCTCTTCTTTAACATCGACTTCACCACCTCTACATTTCCTCTTCTTAATCTCCTCTCTCTCTAAATGCTATACCCTTTTCCGCTTTAATGCTTTGGCTGCACCGGCTTCTACTTCTACCAGAGTCTTTTCACTGCGTATCTTGCCTCGCATCCTTGAATCGGTCAGAATACTTTACTAGAATGGCTTCGCCTCTTTCTAAGGGTAGTGGGTTACCATATTTATCATGATAGGCTCCCGCATGGAAATTAAGCAAGTGATTATCCTTCAATTCCTTGAGTTCTGGACATGTTCGCCAGAAATGTTCTTTGGAACATACATTACAAAATTTGGGTGAGAGTGTCTTAACTCCATCCGCATCGTTGAGTCTTTGAGACGTTGAAGGTGTAGTGGTACCTATAGTGTCGTCGGTTTTCTTCATCTTTTTGACATCATCTGTAAAGGTAATTATTGTTGAAGCATCAATTAAGTGTTCACTAAACACTTCCCAAAACTTCAAGTAACTTCCATGGTTTCCAGCTTTCAGATTGTATCTTTCCAACTGTTGTTCGAACACCTTTTCCATCGTGGAATCAGAAGTGTTCTCCGCTGGGTTACCAGTTCGTTTAATTATAACTTGGATCTCCCCATCAATCCCTTCAAGTGCAGTCTCCATAGTATTGGGGACTCTTCTGAATAACTCTTTCCAAATACGAACCCACAATATTCCGGTATTATTGGATAATTGATGTGACGCAATGAACTCTTGAACATCTGCATTTATGATCGTCATTGTAACATTTAGATCTATACAATCATCTAACCTCTGACAAATCCTTCCTAGCGGATCGTCAGAGTTTACTGGAACGTACCGCTGCACTTGATCAAATACCATCTTCCACTTTATACCAACCGTGGGACTATTCAGGTTTTCTTCCGTGGCTTTATTAACCAACTGTATAAGCGCTTCCCTGTGTTCTTGATCCACACGTTCCACGGCGGACACTAGTGATGATCTAAGGGTTTGGTCTGGGACATAATATTTCAATTTATGCCATAGGAGTAATTCCAAATAGTGAAATAGTGATCTTACGCTATTCACTCTTGCGCTTGAGGGTAATCCTTCAACTTTTGCCATCTTCAAGGTTTCCCTTTCATCATAACTCTTGTTTAGCTTTCTGTCAAGAAGCCTATGATACCTAAGAAGCAATTTCTCGTTAATTGGATTAGGCTTCCTTACAAATTCTGATGTTTCGAACTTATCCACGTCCTCAGTTTGGTACCGTTTAAAGTAATTAGCGATATCCTTCATCGTACGGAATTCACTAATGGCTTCATCCACTGTACTGGTAAATGAAACCTCAGGAAAATCATGGACCTGAGCGAGGAAAGAACTTGAACCGACCGGAATCGTTTCCTCTGGCTCATGATACTCAGTAGCTACCGACATACTATCTTCAGTGTCAATAGTTTTGCTAGGTGGCCGACCCGACTCCAAGTTCTTATTGAGTTGTTCCATTAGTTTCAAAAGTTGGGACAAAGTTGAATCAATGCTATTGATCTTCTGAGTAAGGACATCATCTAAATTAACTTCAGTATTGGGGACTTCTTGATCAGAAGCATCACCATCGGAATGATTAGAGTTAATAGGTTGCAACTTCATCTTAGGAGTTCCTCTTAGTCATAAAAGTACTCGTCTATAATCTCGTCAGGGATTTCCCAGTAAAGGAATATCCAGGTCATTTTATATTCTTCTTCGCCAAAATTAACTTATCTGAAAATATGGGTCTGAAACTGCAATCTGTGACCAGCTGAATATCAAAGCTCATCGCATGACCAACTCAACTTACGAGATTTTAACTCATCCCACAATTAATCTAAATAAACTCTAATCCATATGATACTTTCCGTCTATTCTTTACTCTCTTTGGATTGGAAAGGTGATCCCAAAGAGGTATCTTCTAGCTTTTTTCGAAACTCTAGTGGTTTGGGTGACCTATCACACCATATCTCGCGGATTGTTTCCAATTCATTATCCTTAAATAACCTCCGATTCCGGGAAAGTGTGCCAATCTTATAAAATCAGTCCACTAGTTCGTATGTAATATCCCTTATGCATCTGGACTATACGGGATCTTCGCGTGACCTCATCGTAGACATCACCGTTTGTATGACCATTTTCGTACCTCTTATGCAAGTTTTAATACATCATCACTTACCATTTGATTCTTATATGGGGCCGACCAATAAGTGGTGTGATTCTTCATAAGCAATAGTACATATAACATCTGGCACTCTGGTACGTCTTAGTAACCACGAACGCCTTACCATATATATCACCAGTAATAATCTCATGTTTCTTTCGATGTATCGCCTTACAAGGCGCCAGGCGATCTCCCTCGAAATGAATAAAAATTTTAACCAAAAAGATATTCGGAGTATCTTAACCACCGATAACTTGTTGAGAAGACATCATGTCCTCTTTTTTGTAGTAAACCAAGATACTTGTCTTTAAAGTATCTAAAGTGGGTAATGTATCTTAATCAAATACCTAAATTAGTGATCGATAACGTTCTAATCAATTCGTAGTTCCTGCTAGGGACCACCAAAAAGACCTGTCACACAGTACCGAAAAAAGGCTAAATGTGAATATCCAAGCCGCGAAGGGAAA